>NC_082708.1:89617308-89837226 GCF_030144855.1 Hypanus sabinus | reverse complement strand
AGTACAGAATAGAGTTACAGTACAGAATAGAGTCACAGTACCAAATAGATTCATAGTACAGAATAGATTCACAGTACAGAATAGAGTCACAGTACAGAATAGAGTCAAGGTACAGAATAGAGTCACAGTACAGAATAGAGTCACAGTACAGAACAGAGTCACAGTACAGAATAGATTTACGTTACAGAATAGAGTCACATTACAGAATAGAGTCACCAGTACTGAATAGTGTCATAGTACAGAATAGAGTCACAGTACAGAATTGGTTCATAGTACAGAATAGAGTCACAGTACAGAATAGGTTCATAGTACAGAACAGAGTCACAGTACAGAATAGAGTCACAGTACAGAGTAGAGTCACAGTACAGAATAGAGTACAGTACAGAACAGAGACACAGTAGAGAATAGAGGCATAGTACAGAATAGATTCACAGCACAGAGTAGAGTCACACTACAGAATAGATTCACAGTACAGAATAGAGTCAAGTTACAGAATAGAATCACTGTACAGAACAGATTCACGGTACAGAATAGATTCACATTACAGAATAGAGTCACAGTACAGATAGAGTCAAGGTACAGAATAGAGTCACAGTACAGAATAGAGTCACAGTACGGAACAGAGTCATAGTACGGAATAGATTTACGGTACAGAATAGAGTCACAGTACAGAATAGAGTCACAGTACAGAATAGGTTCATAGTACAGAATAGAGTCACAGAACAGAAGAGAGTCACAGTACAGAATAGAGTCAAGTACAGAACAGAGTCACAGTACAGAAATAGAGTCACAGTACAGATAGTCATAGTACAGAATAGAGTCACAGTACAGAATAGAGTCAAAGTACAAAATAGAGTCACAGTACAGAACAGATTCACGGTACAGAATAGATTCACAGTATAGAATAGAGTCAAAGTACAGAATAGAGTCAAGGTACAGAATAGAGTCACAGTACAGAATAGAGTCACAGTACAGAACAGATTCACGGTACAGAATAGATTCACAGTACAGAATAGAGTCACAGTACAGAATAGAGTCACAGTACAGAATAGATTCATAGTACAGAATAGAGTTACAGTACAGAATAGAGTCACAGTACCAAATAGATTCATAGTACAGAATAGAGTCACAGTACAGAATAGAGTCATAGTACAGAATAGAGTCATAGTACAGAATATAGTCACAGCACAGAATAGATTCATAGTACAGAATAGAGTCACAGTACAGAATAGAGTCACAATACAGAATAGCCATAGTACAGAATAGAATCTCTGTACAGAATAGATTCATAGTGCAGAACAGAGTCACAGTACAGAATAGATTCATAGTAAAGAATAGAGTCACAGTACAGAATAGATTCATAGTAGAGAATAGATTCACAGTACAGAATAGAGTCACAGTACAGAATAGAGTCAAGGTACAGAATAGAGTCACAGTACAGAACAGAGTCACAGTACAGAATAGATTCATAATAGAGAAAGGAGTCACAGTACAGAACAGAGTTAGAGTACAGAATAGAGGTCACAGTACAGAATAGATTCATAGTAGAGATGAGAGTCACAGTAATGAATAGATACATAGTATAGAATAGAGTCACAGTACAGAACAGTCACAGTACAGAATAGATTCATAGTACAGAATAGAGTCACAGTACAGAATAGAGTTACAGTACAGAATAGATTCATAGTACAGAATAGAGTCACAGTACAGAATAGAGTCACAGTACAGAATAGATTCATAATACAGAATAGAGTCACAGTACAGAATAGAGTTACAGTACAGAATAGAGTCACAGTACAGAATAGAGTCACAGTACAGTAGAGAGTCACAGTACAGAATAGAGTCACAGGAGAACAAAGCACAGTACAGAATAGAGTACAGTAAAACACAGCACAGTACAGTACAGTATAGTCACAGTACAGGACAGCACAGTATGGAATATATACAAAGTAGAACAGAGCACTGTATAGAATATTCCAGTACAGAAAAACTCAAGGTGCAGCACAGCAACAGTAGAGAATAAATTCAGTGTATAGCACAGCACTGTGTAGAATACACAAAAATGCAACAACACACAGGACAGAACAGTGACAGTTCAGCACAGCACAGTAGAAAATAGAATGACAGAACAGCAACAGCACAGTACCGAATAGTCACAGTACAGCACAGTAGAGAATAGATTCACAGTACAGCACAGCAAAGTGCAGAATAGCTACAGTACAGAACAGCACTCAACAAAATAGAGTCACAGTACAGAACTGCACAGTAATGAATAGTTGCAGTACCGCACAGCACAGTACAGAATAAAGACACAGTACAGAATAGAGTCAAGTTACAGAATAGAGTGACGGTACAGAATAGAGTCACAGTACAGAACAGATTCACGGTACAGAATAGATTCACAGTACAGAATAGAGTCACAGTACAGAATAGAGTCACAGTACAGAATAGATTCATAGTACAGAATAGAGTTACATAGTACAGAATAGAGATTCACAGTACCAAGACTAATTCACAGTACAGAATAGAGTCACAGAACAGAATAGAGTCATAGTACAGAATAGAGTCAAGTACAGAATATAGTCACAGCACAGAATAGATTCATAGAACAGAATAGAGTCACAGTACAGAATAGAGTCACAATACAGAATAGCCATAGTACAGAAATAGAATCTCTGTACAGAATAGATTCATAGTGCAGAACAGAGTCACAGTACAGAATAGATTCATAGTAAAGAATAGAGTCACAGTACAGAATAGATTCATAGTAGAGAAAGATTCACAGTACAGAATAGAGTCACAGTACAGAATAGAGTCAACAGTACAGAAGCGAGTCACAGTACAGAATAGAGTCAAGTACAGAACAGAGTCACAGTACAGAACGAGTCCACTGTACAGAATAGTCATAGTACAGAATGAGTCACAGTACAGAATAGAGTCACAGTACAGAACAGAGTCAAAGTACAAAATAGAGTCACAGTACAGAATAGATTCACAGTACAGAAAAGATTCACGGTACAGAATAGATTCACAGTACAGAAGAGAGTCACAGTACAGAATAGAGTCAAGTACAGAAAAGAGTCACAGTACAGAACAGAGTCACAGTACAGAATAGTCATAGTACAGAATAGAGTCACAGTACAGAATAGAGTCACAGTACAGAACAGAGTCAAAATACAAAATAGAGACACAGTACAGAATAGATTCACAGTACAGAACAGATTCACCGGTACAGAATAGATTCACAGTACAGAATAGAGTCACAGTACAGAATAGAGTCACAGTAAAGAATAGATTCATAGTACAGAATAGAGTTACAGTACAGAATAGAGTCACAGTACCAAATAGATTCATAGTACAGAATAGATTCACAGTACAGAATAGAGTCACAGTACAGAATAGAGTCAAGGTACAGAATAGAGTCACAGTACAGAATAGAGTCACAGTACAGAACAGAGTCACAGTACAGATAGATTACGTAACAGAATGAGATCACAGTACAGAATAGAGTCACAGTACTGAATAGTGTCATAGTACAGAATAGAGTCACAGTACAGAATTGGTTCATAGTACAGAATAGAGTCACAGTACAGAATAGGTTCATAGTACAGAACAGAGTCACAGTACAGAATAAGAGTCACAGTACAGAGTAAGGTAGTCACAGTACAGACATAGAGTACAGTACAGAACAGAGACACAGTAGAGAATAGAGGCATAGTACAGAATAGATTCCCAGCACAGAGTAGAGTCACCACTACAGAATAGATTCACAGTACAGAATAGAGTCAAGTACAGAATAGAATCACTGTACAGAACAGATTCACGGTACAGAATAGATTCACTTACAGAATAGAGGCACAGTACAGAATAGAGTCAAGGTACAGAATAGAGTCACAGTACAGAATAGAGTCACAGTACGGAACAGAGTCATAGTACGGAATAGATTTACGGTACAGAATAGAGTCACAGTACAGAATAAAGTCACAGTACAGAATAGGTTCATAGTACAGAATAGAGTCACAGAACAGAAGAGAGTCACAGTACAGAATAGAGTCAAGTACAGAACAGAGTCACAGTACAGAACAGAGTCACAGTACAGAATAGTCATAGTACAGAATAAGGTCACAGTACAGAATAGAGTCAAAGTACAAAATAGAGTCACAGTACAGAATAGAATTACAGTACAGAACAGATCACGGTACAGAATAGATTCACAGTATAGAATAGAGTCAAAGTACAGAAATAGAGTCAAGGTACAGAATAGGCTCAGTACAGAATAGAGTCACAGTACAGAATAGAGTCACAGTACAGAATAGATTCATAGTACAGAATAGAGTCACAGTACAGAATAGAGTCATAGTACAGAATAGAGTCATAGTACAGAATAGGTTCATAGTACAGAATAGAGTCACAGTACAGAAGCGAGTCACAGTACAGAGATAGAGTCAAGTACAGAACAGAGTCACAGTACAGAACAGAGTCACAGTACAGAATAGTCAGAGTACAGAATAGAGTCACAGTACAGAATAGAGTCACAGTACAGAACAGAGTCAAAGTACAAAATAGAGTCACAGTACAGAATAGATTCACAGTACAGAAAAGATTCACGGTACAGAATAGATTCACAGTATAGAATAGAGTCAAAGTACAGAATAGAGTCAAGGTACAGAATAGAGTCACAGTACAGAATAGAGTCACAGTACAGAACAGATTCACGGTACAGATAGATTCACAGTACAGAATAGAGTCACAGTACAGAATAGATTCATAGTACAGAATAGAGTTACAGTACAGAATAGAGTCACATTACCAAATAGATTCATAGTACAGAATAGAGTCACAGTACACAGAATAGTCATAGTACAGAATAGAGTCATAGTACAGAATAGAGTCACAGTACAGAATAGGGTCACAATACAGAATAGTCACAGTACAGAATAGAGTCACAATACAGAATAGCCATAGTACAGAATAGAATCTCTGTACAGAATAGATTCATGTGCAGAAGCAGAGTCACAGTACAGAATAGATTCATAGTAAAGAATAGAGTGGGACAGTACAGAATAGATTCATAGTACAGAATAGATTCACAGTACAGAATAGAGTCACAGTACAGAATAGAGTCAAGGTACAGAATACAGTCACAGTACAGAATAGAGTCACAGTACAGAACAGAGTCACAGTACAGAATAGATTTACGTTACAGAATAGAGTCCACAGTACAGAATAGAGTCACAGTACTGAATAGTGTCATAGTACAGAATAGAGTCACAGTACAGAATTGGTTCATAGTACAGAATAGAGTCAAAGTACTGAACAGAGTCACAGTACAGAACTGAGGTCACAGTACAGAATAGTCATAGTACAGGAATAGAGGTCACAGTACAGAATAGAGTCACAGTACAGAACAGAGTCACAGTACAAAATAGAGTCACAGTACAGAATAGATTCACAGTACAGAACAGATTCACAGTACAGAATAGATTCACAGTATAGAATAGAGTCAAAGTCAAGAATAGAGTCAAGGTACAGAATAGTCAAGTACAGAATAGAGTCACAGTACATAATAGAGTCACAGTACAGAACAGATTCACGGTACAGAATAGATTCACAGTACAGAATAGAGTCACAGTACAGAATAGAGTCACAGTACAGAATAGAGTACAGTACAGAACAGAGAGACAGTACAGAATAGAGGCATAGTACAGAATAGATTCACAGCACAGAGTAGAGTCGCACTACAGAATAGATTCACAGTACAGAATAGTCACAGTACAGAATAGAGTACAGTACAGAACAGAGAGACAGTACAGAATAGAGTCACAGTACCAAATAGATTCATAGTACAGAATAGAGTCACAGTACAGAATAGAGTCACAGTACAGAATAGAGTCATAGTACAGAATAGAGTCATAGTACAGAATATAGTCACAGCACAGAATAGATTCATAGTACAGAATAGAGTCACAGTACAGAATAGAGTCACAGTACAGAATAGAGTCACAGTACAGAACAGAGTCACAGTACAGAATAGATTTACGTTACAGAATAGAGTCACAGTACAGAATAGAGTCACAGTACTGAATAGAGTCATAGTACAGAATAGAGTCACAGTTCAGAATAGGTTCATAGTACAGAACAGAGTCACAGTACAGAATAGAGTCACAGTACAGAATAGAGTACAGTACAGAACAGAGACACAGTACAGAATAGAGGCATAGTACAGAATAGATTCACAGCACAGAGTAGAGTCACACTACAGAATAGATTCACAGTACAGAATAGAGTCAAGTTACAGAATAGAATCACTGTACAGAACAGATTCACGGTACAGAATAGATTCACATTTCAGAATAGAGTCACAGTACTGAATAGAGTCAAGGTACAGAATAGAGTCACAGTACAGAATAGAGTCACAGTACAGAACAGAGTCACAGTACAGAATAGATTTACGGTACAGAATAGAGTCACAGTACAGAATAGAGTCACAGTACAGAATAGGTTCATAGTACAGAATAGAGTCACAGTACAGAAGAGAGTCACAGTACAGAATAGAGTCAAGTACAGAAAAGAGTCACAGTACAGAACAGAGTCACAGTACAGAATAGTCATAGTACAGAATAGAGTCACAGTACAGAATAGAGTCACAGTACAGAACAGAGTCAAAATACAAAATAGAGACACAGTACAGAATAGATTCACAGTACAGAACAGATTCACGGTACAGAATAGATTCACAGTACAGAATAGAGTCACAGTACAGAATAGAGTCACAGTACAGAATAGATTCATAGTACAGAATAGAGTTACAGTACAGAATAGAGTCACAGTACCAAATAGATTCATAGTACAGAATAGATTCACAGTACAGAATAGAGTCACAGTACAGAATAGAGTCAAGGTACAGAATAGAGTCACAGTACAGAATAGATTTACGTTACAGAATAGAGTCACAGTACAGAATAGAGTCACAGTACAGAGTAGAGTCACAGTACAGAATAGAGTACAGTACAGAACAGAGACACAGTAGAGAATAGAGGCATAGTACAGAATAGATTCACAGCACAGAGTAGAGTCACACTACAGAATAGATTCACAGTACAGAATAGAGTCAAGTTACAGAATAGAATCACTGTACAGAACAGATTCACGGTACAGAATAGATTCACATTACAGAATAGAGTCACAGTACAGAATAGAGTCAAGGTACAGAATAGAGTCACAGTACAGAATAGAGTCACAGTACGGAACAGAGTCATAGTACGGAATAGATTTACGGTACAGAATAGAGTCAAAGTACAAAATAGAGTCACAGTACAGAATAGAATTACAGTACAGAACAGATTCACGGTACAGAATAGATTCACAGTATAGAATAGAGTCAAAGTACAGAATAGAGTCAAGGTACAGAATAGAGTCACAGTACAGAATAGAGTCACAGTACAGAACAGATTCACGGTACAGAATAGATTCACAGTACAGAATAGAGTCACAGTACAGAATAGAGTCACAGTACAGAATAGATTCATAGTACAGAATAGAGTTACAGTACAGAATAGAGTCACAGTACCAAATAGATTCATAGTACAGAATAGAGTCACAGTACAGAATAGAGTCATAGTACAGAATAGAGTCATAGTACAGAATATAGTCACAGCACAGAATAGATTCATAGTACAGAATAGAGTCACAGTACAGAATAGAGTCACAATACAGAATAGCCATAGTACAGAATAGAATCTCTGTACAGAATAGATTCATAGTGCAGAACAGAGTCACAGTACAGAATAGATTCATAGTAAAGAATAGAGTCACAGTACAGAATAGATTCATAGTAGAGAATAGATTCACAGTACAGAATAGAGTCACAGTACAGAATAGAGTCAAGGTACAGAATAGAGTCACAGTTCAGAACAGAGTCACAGTACAGAATAGATTCATAATAGAGAATGGAGTCACAGTACAGAACAGAGTTAGAGTACAGAATAGAGTCACAGTACAGAATAGGTTCATAGTACAGAATAGAGTCACAGAACAGAAGAGAGTCACAGTACAGAATAGAGTCAAGTACAGAACAGAGTCACAGTACAGAACAGAGTCACAGTACAGAATAGTCATAGTACAGAATAGAGTCACAGTACAGAATAGAGTCAAAGTACAAAATAGAGTCACAGTACAGAATAGAATTACAGTACAGAACAGATTCACGGTACAGAATAGATTCACAGTATAGAATAGAGTCAAAGTACAGAATAGAGTCAAGGTACAGAATAGAGTCACAGTACAGAATAGAGTCACAGTACAGAACAGATTCACGGTACAGAATAGATTCACAGTACAGAATAGAGTCACAGTACAGAATAGAGTCACAGTACAGAATAGATTCATAGTACAGAATAGAGTTACAGTACAGAATAGAGTCACAGTACCAAATAGATTCATAGTACAGAATAGAGTCACAGTACAGAATAGAGTCATAGTACAGAATAGAGTCATGGTACAGAATATAGTCACAGCACAGAATAGATTCATAGTACAGAATAGAGTCACAGTACAGAATAGAGTCACAATACAGAATAGCCATAGTACAGAATAGAATCTCTGTACAGAATAGATTCATAGTGCAGAACAGAGTCACAGTACAGAATAGATTCATAGTAAAGAATAGAGTCACAGTAGAGAATAGATTCATAGTAGAGAATAGATTCACAGTACAGAATAGAGTCACAGTACAGAATAGAGTCAAGGTACAGAATAGAGTCACAGTACAGAACAGAGTCACAGTACAGAATAGATTCATAATAGAGAATGGAGTCACAGTACAGAACAGAGTTAGAGTACAGAATAGAGTCACAGTACAGAATAGATTCATAGTAGAGATGAGAGTCACAGTAATGAATAGATTCATAGCACAGAATAGAGTCACAGTACAGTTAAGATTCATAGTACAGAATAGAGTCACAGTACAGAATAGATACATAGTATAGAATAGAGTCACAGTACAGAACAGTCACAGTACAGAATAGATTCATAGTACAGAATAGAGTCACAGTACAGAATAGAGTTACAGTACAGAATAGATTCATAGTACAGAATAGAGTCACAGTACAGAATAGAGTCACAGTACAGAATAGATTTATAATACAGAATAGAGTCACAGTACAGAATAGAGTTAGAGTACAGAATAGAGTCACAGTACAGAATAGAGTCAAGGTACAGAATAGAGTCACAGTACAGAATAGAGTCACAGTACGGAACAGAGTCATAGTACGGAATAGATTTACGGTACAGAATAGAGTCACAGTACAGAATAGAGTCACAGTACAGAATAGGTTCATAGTACAGAATAGAGTCACAGAACAGAAGAGAGTCACAGTACAGAATAGAGTCAAGTACAGAACAGAGTCACAGTACAGAACAGAGTCACAGTACAGAATAGTCATAGTACAGAATAGAGTCACAGTACAGAATAGAGTCAAAGTACAAAATAGAGTCACAGTACAGAATAGAATTACAGTACAGAACAGATTCACGGTACAGAATAGATTCACAGTATAGAATAGAGTCAAAGTACAGAATAGAGTCAAGGTACAGAATAGAGTCACAGTACAGAATAGAGTCACAGTACAGAACAGATTCACGGTACAGAATAGATTCACAGTACAGAATAGAGTCACAGTACAGAATAGAGTCACAGTACAGAATAGATTCATAGTACAGAATAGAGTTACAGTACAGAATAGAGTCACAGTACCAAATAGATTCATAGTACAGAATAGAGTCACAGTACAGAATAGAGTCATAGTACAGAATAGAGTCATAGTACAGAATATAGTCACAGCACAGAATAGATTCATAGTACAGAATAGAGTCACAGTACAGAATAGAGTCACAATACAGAATAGCCATAGTACAGAATAGAATCTCTGTACAGAATAGATTCATAGTGCAGAACAGAGTCACAGTACAGAATAGATTCATAGTAAAGAATAGAGTCACAGTACAGAATAGAGTCACAGTACAGAATAGAGTCAAGGTACAGAATAGAGTCACAGTACAGAACAGAGTCTCAGTACAGAATAGATTCATAATAGAGAATGGAGTCACAGTACAGAACAGAGTTAGAGTACAGAATAGAGTCACAGTACAGAATAGATTCATAGTAGAGATGAGAGTCACAGTAATGAATAGATTCATAGCACAGAATAGAGTCACAGTACAGTTAAGATTCATAGTACAGAATAGAGTCACAGTACAGAATAGATACATAGTATAGAATAGAGTCACAGTACAGAACAGTCACAGTACAGAATAGATTCATAGTACAGAATAGAGTCACAGTACAGAATAGAGTTACAGTACAGAATAGATTCATAGTACAGAATAGAGTCACAGTACAGAATAGAGTCACAGTACAGAATAGATTCATAATACAGAATAGAGTCACAGTACAGAATAGAGTTACAGTACAGAATAGAGTCACAGTACAGAATAGAGTCACAGTACAGAAGAGAGTCACAGTACAGAATAGAGTCACAGGAGAACAAAGCACAGTACAGAATAGAGTACAGTAAAACACAGCACAGTACAGTACAGTATAGTCACAGTACAGGACAGCACAGTATGGAATATATACAAAGTAGAACAGAGCACTGTATAGAATATTCCCAGTACAGAAAAACTCAAGGTGCAGCACAGCAACAGTAGAGAATAAATTCAGTGTATAGCACAGCACTGTGTAGAATACTCAAAATGCAACAACACACAGGACAGAACAGTGACAGTTCAGCACAGCACAGTAGAAAATAGAATGACAGAACAGCACAGCACAGTACCGAATAGTCACAGTACAGCACAGTAGAGAATAGATTCACAGTACAGCACAGCAAAGGCAGAATAGCTACAGTACAGAACAGCACTCAACAAAATAGAGTCACAGTACAGAACTGCACAGTAATGAATAGTTGCAGTACCGCACAGCACAGTACAGAATAAAGACACAGTACAGAATAGAGTCACAGTACAGAATAGAGTCACAGTACAGAATAGATTCAAGGTACAGAATAGAGTCACAGTACAGAATAGAGTCACAGTACAGAACAGAGTCACAGTACAGAATAGATTTACGGTACAGAATAGAGTCACAGTACAGAATAGAGTCACAGTACAGAATAGGTTCATAGTACAGAATAGAGTCACAGTACAGAAGAGAGTCACAGTACAGAATAGAGTCACAGTACAGAACAGAGTCACAGTACAGAACAGAGTCACAGTACAGAATAGTCATAATACAGAATAGAGTCACAGTACAGTTAAGATTCATAGTACAGAATAGAGTCACAGTACAGAATAGATACATAGTATAGAATAGAGTCACAGTACAGAACAGTCACAGTACAGAATAGATTCATAGTACAGAATAGAGTCACAGTACAGAATAGAGTCACAGTACAGAATAGAGTACAGTACAGAACAGAGAGACAGTACAGAATAGAGGCATAGTACAGAATAGATTCACAGCACAGAGTAGAGTCGCACTACAGAATAGATTCACAGTACAGAATAGTCACAGTAAAGAATAGAGTACAGTACAGAACAGAGAGACAGTACAGAATAGAGTCACAGTACCAAATAGATTCATAGTACAGAATAGAGTCACAGTACAGAATAGAGTCACAGTACAGAATAGAGTCATAGTACAGAATAGAGTCATAGTACAGAATATAGTCACAGCACAGAATAGATTCATAGTACAGAATAGAGTCACAGTACAGAATAGAGTCACAGTACAGAATAGAGTCACAGTACAGAACAGAGTCACAGTACAGAATAGATTTACGTTACAGAATAGAGTCACAGTACAGAATAGAGTCACAGTACTGAATAGAGTCATAGTACAGAATAGAGTCACAGTTCAGAATAGGTTCATAGTACAGAACAGAGTCACAGTACAGAATAGAGTCACAGTACAGAATAGAGTACAGTACAGAACAGAGACACAGTACAGAATAGAGGCATAGTACAGAATAGATTCACAGCACAGAGTAGAGTCACACTACAGAATAGATTCACAGTACAGAATAGAGTCAAGTTACAGAATAGAATCACTGTACAGAACAGATTCACGGTACAGAATAGATTCACATTTCAGAATAGAGTCACAGTACTGAATAGAGTCAAGGTACAGAATAGAGTCACAGTACAGAATAGAGTCACAGTACAGAACAGAGTCACAGTACAGAATAGATTTACGGTACAGAATAGAGTCACAGTACAGAATAGAGTCACAGTACAGAATAGGTTCATAGTACAGAATAGAGTCACAGTACAGAAGAGAGTCACAGTACAGAATAGAGTCAAGTACAGAAAAGAGTCACAGTACAGAACAGAGTCACAGTACAGAATAGTCATAGTACAGAATAGAGTCACAGTACAGAATAGAGTCACAGTACAGAACAGAGTCAAAATACAAAATAGAGACACAGTACAGAATAGATTCACAGTACAGAACAGATTCACGGTACAGAATAGATTCACAGTATAGAATAGAGTCAAAGTACAGAATAGAGTCAAGGTACAGAATAGAGTCACAGTACAGAATAGAGTCAAAGTACAGAACAGATTCACGGTACAGAATAGATTCACAGTACAGAATAGAGTCACAGTACAGAATAGAGTCACAGTACAGAATAGATTCATAGTACAGAATAGAGTTACAGTACAGAATAGAGTCACAGTACCAAATAGATTCATAGTACAGAATAGATTCACAGTACAGAATAGAGTCACAGTACAGAATAGAGTCAAGGTACAGAATAGAGTCACAGTACAGAATAGAGTCACAGTACAGAACAGAGTCACAGTACAGAATAGATTTACGTTACAGAATAGAGTCACAGTACAGAATAGAGTCACAGTACTGAATAGTGTCATAGTACAGAATAGAGTCACAGTACAGAATTGGTTCATAGTACAGAATAGAGTCACAGTACAGAATAGAGTCACAGTACAGAATAGAGTCACAGTACAGAACAGAGTCACAGTACAGAATAGAGTCACAGTACAGAATAGAGTCACAGTACAGAACAGAGTCACAGTACAGAACAGAGTCACAGTACAGAACAAGAGTCACAGTACAGAACAGAGTTAGAGTACAGAATAGAGTCACAGTACAGAATAGAGTCACAGTACAGAATAGATTCATAGTACAGAAGAGAGTCACAGTAAAGAATAGATTCATAGTACAGAATAGAGTCACAGTACAGAATAGATTAATAGTACAGAATAGAGTCACAGTACAGAATAGATACATAGTATAGAATAGAGTCACAGTACAGAACAGTCACAGTACAGAATAGATTCATAGTACAGAATAGAGTCACAGTACAAATAGAGTCACAGTACAGAACAGATTCACGGTACAGAATAGATTCACAGGACAGAATAGAGTCACAGTACAGAATAGAGTCACAGTACAGAATAGAGTCACAGTACAGAATAGAGTCACAGTACAGAATAGATTCATAATACAGAATGGAGTCACAGTAGAGAACAGAGTTAGAGTACAGAATAGAGTCACAGTACAGAATAGATTCATAGTACAGAAGAGAGTCACAGTAAAGAATAGATTCATAGTACAGAATAGAGTCACAGTACAGAATAGATTCATAGTACAGAATAGAGTCACAGTACAGAATAGATACATAGTATAGAATAGAGTCACAGTACAGAACAGTCACAGTACAGAATAGATTCATAGTACAGAATAGAGTCACAGTACAGAATAGAGTTACAGTACAGAATAGATTCATAGTACAGAATAGAGTCACAGTACAGAATAGAGTCACAGTACAGAATAGATTCATAATACAGAATAGAGTCACAGTACAGAATAGAGTTACAGTACAGAATAGAGTCACAGTACAAAATAGAGTCACAGGAGAACAAAGCACAGTACAGAATAGAGTACAGTAAAGCACAGCACAGTACAGTATAGTCACAGTGCAGGACAGCACAGTATGGAATATATACACAGTAGAACACAGCACTGTATAGAATATTCCCAGTACAGAAAAACTCAAGGTGCAGCACAGCAACAGTAGAGAATAAATTCAGTGTATAGCACGGCACTGTGTAGAATACTCAAAATGCAACAACACACAGGACAGAACAGTGACAGTTCAGCACAGCACAGTAGAAAACTAGAATGACAGAACAGCACAGCACAGTACCGAATAGTCACAGTACAGCACAGTAGAGAATAGATTCACAGTACAGCACAGCAAAGTGCAGAATAGCTACAGTACAGAACAGCACTCAACAAAATAGAGTCACAGTACAGAACTGCACAGTAATGAACAGTTACAGTACCGCACAGCACAGTACAGAATAAAGACACAGTACAGAATAGAGTCACAGTACAGAATAGAGTCACAGTACAGACTGGATTCAAGGTACAGAATAGAGTCACAGTACAGAATAGAGTCACAGTACAGAACAGAGTCACAGTACAGAATAGATTCATAGTACAGAAGAGAGTCACAGTAAAGAATAGATTCATAGTACAGAATAGAGTCACAGTACAGAATAGATTAATAGTACAGAATAGAGTCACAGTACAGAATAGAGTCACAGTACAGAATAGATTCATAGTACAGAATAGAGTCACAGTACAGAATAGATACATAGTATAGAATAGAGTCACAGTACAGAACAGTCACAGTACAGAATAGATTCATAGTACAGAATAGAGTCACAGTACAGAATAGAGTTACAGTACAGAATAGATTCATAGTACAGAATAGAGTCACAGTACAGAATAGAGTCACAGTACAGAATAGATTCATAATACAGAATAGAGTCACAGTACAGAATAGATTCATAATACAGAATAGAGTCACAGTACAGAATAGAGTTACAGTACAGAATAGAGTCACAGTACAAAATAGAGTCACAGGAGAACAAAGCACAGTACAGAATAGAGTACAGTAAAGCACAGCACAGTACAGTATAGTCACAGTGCAGGACAGCACAGTATGGAATATATACACAGTAGAACACAGCACTGTATAGAATATTCCCAGTACAGAAAAACTCAAGGTGCAGCACAGCAACAGTAGAGAATAAATTCAGTGTATAGCACGGCACTGTGTAGAATACTCAAAATGCAACAACACACAGGACAGAACAGTGACAGTTCAGCACAGCACAGTAGAAAACTAGAATGACAGAACAGCACAGCACAGTACCGAATAGTCACAGTACAGCACAGTAGAGAATAGATTCACAGTACAGCACAGCAAAGTGCAGAATAGCTACAGTACAGAACAGCACTCAACAAAATAGAGTCACAGTACAGAACTGCACAGTAATGAACAGTTACAGTACCGCACAGCACAGTACAGAATAAAGACACAGTACAGAATAGAGTCACAGTACAGAATAGAGTCAGAGTACAGAATGGATTCAAGGTACAGAATAGAGTCACAGTACAGAATAGAGTCACAGTACAGAACAGAGTCACAGTACAGAATAGATTTACGGTACAGAATAGAGTCACAGTACAGAATAGAGTCACAGTACAGAATAGGTTCATAGTACAGAATAGAGTCACAGTACAGAAGAGAGTCACAGTACAGAATAGAGTCACAGTACAGAACTGCACAGTAATGAACAGTTACAGTACCGCACAGCACAGTACAGAATAAAGACACAGTACAGAATAGAGTCACAGTACAGAACAGAGTCACAGTACAGAATAGATTTACGGTACAGAATAGAGTCACGGTACAGAATAGAGTCACAGTACAGAATAGGTTCATAGTACAGAATAGAGTCACAGTACAGAAGAGAGTCACAGTACAGAATAGAGTCACAGTACAGAACAGAGTCACAGTACAGAACAGAGTCACAGTACAGAATAGTCATAATACAGAATAGAGTCACAGTACAGAATAGATTGACAGTACAGAACAGATTCACCGTACAGAATAGATTCACAGTACAGAATAGAGTCGCAGTACAGAATAGAGTCACAGTACAGAATAGATTCATAGTACAGAATAGAGTTACAGTACAGAATAGAGTCACAGTACCAAATAGATTCATAGTACAGAATAGAGTCACAGTACAGAATAGAGTCATAGTACAGAATAGAGTCATAGTACAGAATATAGTCACAGCACAGAATAGATTCATAGTACAGAATAGAGTCACAGTACAGAATAGAGTCACAATACAGAATAGCCATAGTACAGAATAGAATCTCTGTACAGAATAGATTCATAGTGCAGAACAGAGTCACAGTACAGAATAGATTCATAGTAAAGAATAGAGTCACAGTACAGAATAGATTCATAGTACAGAATAGATTCACAGTACAGAATAGAGTCACAGTACAGAATCGAGTCAAGGTACAGAATAGAGGCACAGTACAGAATAGAGTCACAGTACAGAACAGAGTCACAGTACAGAATAGATTTACGTTACAGAATAGAGTCAAGGTACAGAATAGAGTCACAGTACTGAATAGTGTCATAGTACAGAATAGAGTCACAGTACAGAATAGAGTCAGAGTACAGATCAGAGTCACAGTACAGAACAGAGTCACAGTGCAGAATAGTCATAGTACAGAATAGAGTCACAGTACAGAATAGAGTCACAGTACAGAATAGAGTCACAGTACAGAACAGAGTCACAGTACAGAATAGAGTCACAGTACAGAATAGAGTCACAGTACAGAACAGAGTCACAGTACAGAACAGAGTCACAGTACAGAACAAGAGTCACAGTACAGAACAGAGTTAGAGTACAGAATAGAGTCACAGTACAGAATAGAGTCACAGTACAGAATAGATTCATAGTACAGAAGAGAGTCACAGTAAAGAATAGATTCATAGTACAGAATAGAGTCACAGTACAGAATAGATTAATAGTACAGAATAGAGTCACAGTACAGAATAGATACATAGTATAGAATAGAGTCACAGTACAGAACAGTCACAGTACAGAATAGATTCATAGTACAGAATAGAGTCACAGTACAAATAGAGTCACAGTACAGAACAGATTCACGGTACAGAATAGATTCACAGGACAGAATAGAGTCACAGTACAGAATAGAGTCACAGTACAGAATAGAGTCACAGTACAGAATAGATTCATAATACAGAATGGAGTCACAGTAGAGAACAGAGTTAGAGTACAGAATAGAGTCACAGTACAGAATAGATTCATAGTACAGAAGAGAGTCACAGTAAAGAATAGATTCATAGTACAGAATAGAGTCACAGTACAGAATAGATTCATAGTACAGAATAGAGTCACAGTACAGAATAGAGTCATAGTACAGAATAGAGTCATAGTACAGAATATAGTCACAGCACAGAATAGATTCATAGTACAGAATAGAGTCACAGTACAGAATAGAGTCACAATACAGAATAGACAAAGTACAGAATAGAATCTCTGTACAGAATAGATTCATAGTGCAGAACAGAGTCACAGTACAGAATAGATTCATAGTAAAGAATAGAGTCACAGTACAGAATAGATTCATAGTACAGAATAGATTCACAGTACAGAATAGAGTCACAGTACAGAATCGAGTCAAGGTACAGAATAGAGGCACAGTACAGAATAGAGTCACAGTACAGAACAGAGTCACAGTACAGAATAGATTTACGTTACAGAATAGAGTCAAGGTACAGAATAGAGTCACAGTACTGAATAGTGTCATAGTACAGAATAGAGTCACAGTACAGAATAGAGTCAGAGTACAGATCAGAGTCACAGTACAGAACAGAGTCACAGTGCAGAATAGTCATAGTACAGAATAGAGTCACAGTACAGAATAGAGTCACAGTACAGAATAGAGTCACAGTACAGAACAGAGTCACAGTACAGAATAGAGTCACAGTACAGAATAGAGTCACAGTACAGAACAGAGTCACAGTACAGAACAGAGTCACAGTACAGAACAAGAGTCACAGTACAGAACAGAGTTAGAGTACAGAATAGAGTCACAGTACAGAATAGAGTCACAGTACAGAATAGATTCATAGTACAGAAGAGAGTCACAGTAAAGAATAGATTCATAGTACAGAATAGAGTCACAGTACAGAATAGATTAATAGTACAGAATAGAGTCACAGTACAGAATAGATACATAGTATAGAATAGAGTCACAGTACAGAACAGTCACAGTACAGAATAGATTCATAGTACAGAATAGAGTCACAGTACAAATAGAGTCACAGTACAGAACAGATTCACGGTACAGAATAGATTCACAGGACAGAATAGAGTCACAGTACAGAATAGAGTCACAGTACAGAATAGAGTCACAGTACAGAATAGAGTCACAGTACAGAATAGATTCATAATACAGAATGGAGTCACAGTAGAGAACAGAGTTAGAGTACAGAATAGAGTCACAGTACAGAATAGATTCATAGTACAGAAGAGAGTCACAGTAAAGAATAGATTCATAGTACAGAATAGAGTCACAGTACAGAATAGATTCATAGTACAGAATAGAGTCACAGTACAGAATAGATACATAGTATAGAATAGAGTCACAGTACAGAACAGTCACAGTACAGAATAGATTCATAGTACAGAATAGAGTCACAGTACAGAATAGAGTTACAGTACAGAATAGATTCATAGTACAGAATAGAGTCACAGTACAGAATAGAGTCACAGTACAGAATAGATTCATAATACAGAATAGAGTCACAGTACAGAATAGAGTTACAGTACAGAATAGAGTCACAGTACAAAATAGAGTCACAGGAGAACAAAGCACAGTACAGAATAGAGTACAGTAAAGCACAGCACAGTACAGTATAGTCACAGTGCAGGACAGCACAGTATGGAATATATACACAGTAGAACACAGCACTGTATAGAATATTCCCAGTACAGAAAAACTCAAGGTGCAGCACAGCAACAGTAGAGAATAAATTCAGTGTATAGCACGGCACTGTGTAGAATACTCAAAATGCAACAACACACAGGACAGAACAGTGACAGTTCAGCACAGCACAGTAGAAAACTAGAATGACAGAACAGCACAGCACAGTACCGAATAGTCACAGTACAGCACAGTAGAGAATAGATTCACAGTACAGCACAGCAAAGTGCAGAATAGCTACAGTACAGAACAGCACTCAACAAAATAGAGTCACAGTACAGAACTGCACAGTAATGAACAGTTACAGTACCGCACAGCACAGTACAGAATAAAGACAGTATACAGAATAGAGTCACAGTACAGAATAGAGTCACAGTACAGACTGGATTCAAGGTACAGAATAGAGTCACAGTACAGAATAGAGTCACAGTACAGAACAGAGTCACAGTACAGAATAGATTCATAGTACAGAAGAGAGTCACAGTAAAGAATAGATTCATAGTACAGAATAGAGTCACAGTACAGAATAGATTAATAGTACAGAATAGAGTCACAGTACAGAATAGAGTCACAGTACAGAATAGATTCATAGTACAGAAGAGAGTCACAGTAAAGAATAGATTCATAGTACAGAATAGAGTCACAGTACAGAATAGATTAATAGTACAGAATAGAGTCACAGTACAGAATAGATACATAGTATAGAATAGAGTCACAGTACAGAACAGTCACAGTACAGAATAGATTCATAGTACAGAATAGAGTCACAGTACAAATAGAGTCACAGTACAGAACAGATTCACGGTACAGAATAGATTCACAGGACAGAATAGAGTCACAGTACAGAATAGAGTCACAGTACAGAATAGAGTCACAGTACAGAATAGAGTCACAGTACAGAATAGATTCATAATACAGAATGGAGTCACAGTAGAGAACAGAGTTAGAGTACAGAATAGAGTCACAGTACAGAATAGATTCATAGTACAGAAGAGAGTCACAGTAAAGAATAGATTCATAGTACAGAATAGAGTCACAGTACAGAATAGATTCATAGTACAGAATAGAGTCACAGTACAGAATAGATACATAGTATAGAATAGAGTCACAGTACAGAACAGTCACAGTACAGAATAGATTCATAGTACAGAATAGAGTCACAGTACAGAATAGAGTTACAGTACAGAATAGATACATAGTACAGAATAGAGTCACAGTACAGAATAGATTCATAATACAGAATAGAGTCACAGTACAGAATAGAGTTACAGTACAGAATAGAGTCACAGTACAAAATAGAGTCACAGGAGAACAAAGCACAGTACAGAATAGAGTACAGTAAAGCACAGCACAGTACAGTATAGTCACAGTGCAGGACAGCACAGTATGGAATATATACACAGTAGAACACAGCACTGTATAGAATATTCCCAGTACAGAAAAACTCAAGGTGCAGCACAGCAACAGTAGAGAATAAATTCAGTGTATAGCACGGCACTGTGTAGAATACTCAAAATGCAACAACACACAGGACAGAACAGTGACAGTTCAGCACAGCACAGTAGAAAACTAGAATGACAGAACAGCACAGCACAGTACCGAATAGTCACAGTACAGCACAGTAGAGAATAGATTCACAGTACAGCACAGCAAAGTGCAGAATAGCTACAGTACAGAACAGCACTCAACAAAATAGAGTCACAGTACAGAACTGCACAGTAATGAACAGTTACAGTACCGCATAGCACAGTACAGAATAAAGACACAGGACAGAATAGAGTCACAGTACAGAATAGAGTCACAGTACAGACTGGATTCAAGGTACAGAATAGAGTCACAGTACAGAACAGAGTCACAGTACAGAATAGATTTACGTTACAGAATAGAGTCAAGGTACAGAATAGAGTCACAGTACTGAATAGTGTCATAGTACAGAATAGAGTCACAGTACAGAATAGAGTCAGAGTACAGATCAGAGTCACAGTACAGAACAGAGTCACAGTGCAGAATAGTCATAGTACAGAATAGAGTCACAGTACAGAATAGAGTCACAGTACAGAATAGAGTCACAGTACAGAACAGAGTCACAGTACAGAATAGAGTCACAGTACAGAATAGAGTCACAGTACAGAATAGAGTCACAGTACAGAACAGAGTCACAGTACACAACAGAGTCACAGTACAGAATAGATTCATAATACAGAATGGAGTCACAGTAGAGAACAGAGTTAGAGTACAGAATAGAGTCACAGTACAGAATAGATTCATAGTACAGAAGAGAGTCACAGTAAAGAATAGATTCATAGTACAGAATAGAGTCACAGTACAGAATAGATTCATAGTACAGAATAGAGTCACAGTACAGAATAGATACATAGTATAGAATAGAGTCACAGTACAGAACAGTCACAGTACAGAATAGATTCATAGTACAGAATAGAGTCACAGTACAGAATAGAGTTACAGTACAGAATAGATTCATAGTACAGAATAGAGTCACAGTACAGAATAGAGTCACAGTACAGAATAGATTCATAATACAGAATAGAGTCACAGTACAGAATAGAGTTACAGTACAGAATAGAGTCACAGTACAAAATAGAGTCACAGGAGAACAAAGCACAGTACAGAATAGAGTACAGTAAAGCACAGCACAGTACAGCATGGTCACAGTGCAGGACAGCACAGTATGGAATATATACACAGTAGAACACAGCACTGTATAGAATATTCCCAGTACAGAAAAGGTGCAGCACAGCAACAGTAGAGAATAAATTCAGTGTATAGCACGGCACTGTGTAGAATACTCAAAATGCAACAACACACAGGACAGAACAGTGACAGTTCAGCACAGCACAGTAGAAAACTAGAATGACAGAACAGCACAGCACAGTACCGAATAGTCACAGTACAGCACAGTAGAGAATAGATTCACAGTACAGCACAGCAAAGTGCAGAATAGCTACAGTACAGAACAGCACTCAACAAAATAGAGTCACAGTACAGAACTGCACAGTAATGAACAGTTACAGTACCGCACAGCACAGTACAGAATAAAGACACAGTACAGAATAGAGTCACAGTACAGAATAGAGTCAGAGTACAGAATGGATTCAAGGTACAGAATAGAGTCACAGTACAGAATAGAGTCACAGTACAGAACAGAGTCACAGTACAGAATAGATTTACGGTACAGAATAGAGTCACAGTACAGAATAGAGTCACAGTACAGAATAGGTTCATAGTACAGAATAGAGTCACAGTACAGAAGAGAGTCACAGTACAGAATAGAGTCACAGTACAGAACTGCACAGTAATGAACAGTTACAGTACCGCACAGCACAGAACAGAATAAAGACACAGTACAGAATAGAGTCACAGTACAGAACAGAGTCACAGTACAGAATAGATTTACGGTACAGAATAGAGTCACAGTACAGAATAGAGTCACAGTACAGAATAGGTTCATAGTACAGAATAGAGTCACAGTACAGAAGAGAGTCACAGTACAGAATAGAGTCACAGTACAAAACAGAGTCACAGTACAGAACAGAGTCACAGTACAGAATAGTCATAATACAGAATAGAGTCACAGTACAGAATAGATTGACAGTACAGAACAGATTCACCGTACAGAATAGATTCACAGTACAGAATAGAGTCGCAGTACAGAATAGAGTCACAGTACAGAATAGATTCATAGTACAGAATAGAGTTACAGTACAGAATAGAGTCACAGTACCAAATAGATTCATAGTACAGAATAGAGTCACAGTACAGAATAGAGTCATAGTACAGAATAGAGTCATAGTACAGAATATAGTCACAGCACAGAATAGATTCATAGTACAGAATAGAGTCACAGTACAGAATAGAGTCACAGTACAGAATCGAGTCAAGGTACAGAATAGAGGCACAGTACAGAATAGAGTCACAGTACAGAACAGAGTCACAGTACAGAATAGATTTACGTTACAGAATAGAGTCAAGGTACAGAATAGAGTCACAGTACTGAATAGTGTCATAGTACAGAATAGAGTCACAGTACAGAATAGAGTCAGAGTACGGATCAGAGTCACAGTACAGAACAGAGTCACAGTGCAGAATAGTCATAGTACAGAATAGAGTCACAGTACAGAATAGAGTCACAGTACAGAATAGAGTCACAGTACAGAACAGAGTCACAGTACAGAATAGAGTCACAGTACAGAATAGAGTCACAGTACAGAACAGAGTCACAGTACAGAACAGAGTCACAGTACAGAACAAGAGTCACAGTACAGAACAGAGTTAGAGTACAGAATAGAGTCACAGTACAGAATAGAGTCACAGTACAGAATAGATTCATAGTACAGAAGAGAGTCACAGTAAAGAATAGATTCATAGTACAGAATAGAGTCACAGTACAGAATAGATTAATAGTACAGAATAGAGTCACAGTACAGAATAGATACATAGTATAGAATAGAGTCACAGTACAGAACAGTCACAGTACAGAATAGATTCATAGTACAGAATAGAGTCACAGTACAAATAGAGTCACAGTACAGAACAGATTCACGGTACAGAATAGATTCACAGGACAGAATAGAGTCACAGTACAGAATAGAGTCACAGTACAGAATAGAGGCACAGTACAGAATAGAGTCACAGTACAGAATAGATTCATAATACAGAATGGAGTCACAGTAGAGAACAGAGTTAGAGTACAGAATAGAGTCACAGTACAGAATAGATTCATAGTACAGAAGAGAGTCACAGTAAAGAATAGATTCATAGTACAGAATAGAGTCACAGTACAGAATAGATTCATAGTACAGAATAGAGTCACAGTACAGAATAGATACATAGTATAGAATAGAGTCACAGTACAGAACAGTCACAGTACAGAATAGATTCATAGTACAGAATAGAGTCACAGTACAGAATAGAGTTACAGTACAGAATAGATTCATAGTACAGAATAGAGTCACAGTACAGAATAGAGTCACAGTACAGAATAGATTCATAATACAGAATAGAGTCACAGTACAGAATAGAGTTACAGTACAGAATAGAGTCACAGTACAAAATAGAGTCACAGGAGAACAAAGCACAGTACAGAATAGAGTACAGTAAAGCACAGCACAGTACAGTATAGTCACAGTGCAGGACAGCACAGTATGGAATATATACACAGTAGAACACAGCACTGTATAGAATATTCCCAGTACAGAAAAACTCAAGGTGCAGCACAGCAACAGTAGAGAATAAATTTAGTGTATAGCACGGCACTGTGTAGAATACTCAAAATGCAACAACACACAGGACAGAACAGTGACAGTTCAGCACAGCACAGTAGAAAACTAGAATGACAGAACAGCACAGCACAGTACCGAATAGTCACAGTACAGCACAGTAGAGAATAGATTCACAGTACAGCACAGCAAAGTGCAGAATAGCTACAGTACAGAACAGCACTCAACAAAATAGAGTCACAGTACAGAACTGCACAGTAATGAACAGTTACAGTACCGCACAGCACAGTACAGAATAAAGACACAGTACAGAATAGAGTCACAGTACAGAATAGAGTCACAGTACAGACTGGATTCAAGGTACAGAATAGAGTCACAGTACAGAATAGAGTCACAGTACAGAACAGAGTCACAGTACAGAATAGATTTACGGTACAGAATAGAGTCACAGTACAGAATAGAGTCACAGTACAGAATAGGTTCATAGTACAGAATAGAGTCACAGTACAGAAGAGAGTCACAGTACAGAATAGAGTCACAGTACAGAACAGAGTCACAGTTCAGAACAGAGTCACAGTACAGAATAGTCATAATACAGAATAGAGTCACAGTACAGAATAGATTGACAGTACAGAACAGATTCACGGTACAGAATAGATTCACAGTATAGAATAGAGTCAAAGTACAGAATAGAGTCAAGGTACAGAATAGAGTCACAGTACAGAATAGAGTCACAGTACAGAACAGATTCACGGTACAGAATAGATTCACAGTACAGAATAGAGTCACAGTACAGAATAGAGTCACAGTACAGAATAGATTCATAGTACAGAATAGAGTTACAGTACAGAATAGAGTCACAGTACCAAATAGATTCATAGTACAGAATAGATTCACAGTACAGAATAGAGTCACAGTACAGAATAGAGTCAAGGTACAGAATAGAGTCACAGTACAGAATAGAGTCACAGTACAGAACAGAGTCACAGTACAGAATAGATTTACGTTACAGAATAGAGTCACAGTACAGAATAGAGTCACAGTACTGAATAGTGTCATAGTACAGAATAGAGTCACAGTACAGAATTGGTTCATAGTACAGAATAGAGTCTCAGTACAGAATAGGTTCATAGTACAGAACAGAGTCACAGTACAGAATAGAGTCACAGTACAGAATAGAGTCACAGTACAGAATAGAGTACAGTACAGAACAGAGACACAGTACAGAATAGAGTCACAGTACGGAATAGATTTACGGTACAGAATAGAGTCACAGTACAGAATAGAGTTACAGTACAGAATAGATTCATAGTACAGAATAGAGTCACAGTACAGAATAGAGTCACAGTACAGAATAGAGTCACAGTACAGAACAGATTCACGGTACAGAATAGATTCACAGTACAGAATAGAGTCACAGTACAGAATAGAGTCACAGTACAGAATAGATTTACGGACAGAATAGAGTCACAGTACCGAAGAGAGTAACAGTACAGAATAGAGTCACAGTACCAAATAGTCATAGTACAGAATAGTGTCACAGTACAGAATACAGTCACAGTACAGAATAGAGTCACAGTACAGTACAGAGTCACAGTACAGAATAGAGTCACAGTACAGAATAGAGTCACAGTACAGAATAGAGTCACAGTACAGAACAGAGTCACAGTACAGAATAGAGTCACAGTACAGAATAGAGTCACAGTACAGAATAGATTCAAGGTACAGAATAGAGTCACAGTACCGAATAGAGTCACAGTACAGAACAGAGTCACAGTACAGAATAGATTTACGGTACAGAATAGAGTCACAGTACCGAAGAGAGTCACAGTACAGAATAGAGTCACAGTACAGAATTGTCATAGTACAGATTAGAGTCACAGTACAGAATAGAGTCACAGTACAGAATAGAGTCACAGTACAGTACAGAGTCACAGTACAGAATACAGTCACAGTACAGAATAGAGTCACAGTACAGAATAGAGTCACAGTACAGAACAGAGTCAGAGTACAGAACAGAGTCACAGTACAGTATAGAGTCACAGTAGAGAATAGAGTTTCATTACAGAAAAGAGTCACAGTACAGAATAGAGTCACGGGACAACAAAGCACAGTACTAAATACAGTACAGTAAAACACAGCACAGAACAGTATAGACACAGTACAGGACAGCACAGTATGGAATATATACACAGTCGAACACAGCAGTGTATAGAATATTCACAGTACAGAATAGAGTCACAGTACAGAATAGACACATAGTACAGAATAGAGTCACTGCACAGAATAGAGTCACAGTACAGAATAGATTCACAGTACAGAATAGATTTACGTTACAGAATAGAGTCACAGTACAGAATAGAGTCACAGTACTGAATAGTGTCATAGTACAGAATAGAGTCACAGTACAGAATTGGTTCATAGTACAGAATAGAGTCACAGTACAGAATAGGTTCATAGTACAGAACAGAGTCACAGTACAGAATAGAGTCACAGTACAGAATAGAGTCACAGTACAGAATAGAGTACAGTACAGAACAGAGTCACAGTACAGAATAGAGTCACAGTACAGAATAGAGTTACAGTACAGAATAGATTCATAGTACAGAATAGAGTCACAGTACAGAATAGAGTCACAGTACAGAATAGATTCATAATACAGAATAGAGTACAGTAAAGCACAGCACAGTACAGTACAGTATAGTCACAGTACAGGTCAGCACAGTATGGAATATATACACAGTAGAACAGAGCACTGTATAGAATATTCCCAGTACAGAAAAACTCAAGGTGCAGCACAGCAACAGTAGAGAATAAATTCAGTGTATAGCACGGCACTGTGTAGAATACTTAAAATGCAACAACACACAGGACAGAACTGTGACAGTTCAGCACAGCACAGTAGAAAACTAGAATGACAGAACAGCACAGCACAGTACCGAATAGTCACAGTACAGCACAGTAGAGAATAGAATGACAGAACAGCACAGCACAGTACCGAATAGTCACAGTACAGCACAGTAGAGAATAGATTCACAGTACAGCACAGCAAAGTGCAGAATAGCTACAGTACAGAACAGCACTCAACAAAATAGAGTCACAGTACAGAACTGCACAGTAATGAATAGTTGCAGTACCGCACAGCACAGTACAGAATAAAGACACAGTACAGAATAGAGTCACAGTACAGAATAGAGTCACAGTACAGAATGGATTCAAGGTACAGAATAGAGTCACAGTACAGAATAGAGTCACAGTACAGAACAGAGTCACAGTACAGAATAGATTTACGGTACAGAATAGAGTCACAGTACAGAATAGAGTCACAGTACAGAATAGAGTCACAGTACAGAATAGTCATAGTACAGAATAGAGTCACAGTACAGAATAGAGTCACAGTACAGAATAGAGTCACAGTACAGTACAGAGTCACAGTACAGAATAGAGTCACAGTACAGAATAGAGTCACAGTACAGAATAGAGTCACAGTACAGAACAGAGTCACAGTACAGAACAGAGTCACAGTACAGTATAGAGTCACAGTAGAGAATAGAGTTTCATTACAGAAAAGAGTCACAGTACAGAATAGAGTCACGGGACAACAAAGCACAGTACTAAATACAGTACAGTAAAACACAGCACAGAACAGTATAGTCACAGTACAGGACAGCACAGTATGGAATATATACACAGTCGAACACAGCAGTGTATAGAATATTCACAGTACAGAATAGAGTCACAGTACAGAATAGACACATAGTACAGAATAGAGTCACTGCACAGAATAGAGTCACAGTACAGAATAGATTCACAGTACAGAACAGAGTCACAGTACAGAATAGATTCATAGTACAGAATAGAGTCACTGTACAGAATAGATTCATAGTACAGAATAGAGTCACAGTACAGAATAGATTCATAGTACAGAATAGAGTCACAGTACAAAATAGAGTCACAGTACAGAATAGAGTCACGATACAGAATAGATTCATAGTACAGAATAGAGTCACAGTACAGAATAGATTCATAGTACAGAAGAGAGTCACAGTAAAGAATAGATTCATAGTACAGAATAGAGTCACAGTACAGAATAGATTCATAGTACAGAATAGAGTCACAGTACAGAATAGATACATAGTATAGAATAGAGTCACAGTACAGAACAGTCACAGTACAGAATAGATTCATAGTACAGAATAGAGTCACAGTACAGAATAGAGTTACAGTACAGAATAGATTCATAGTACAGAATAGAGTCACAGTACAGAATAGAGTCACAGTACAGAATAGATTCATAATACAGAATAGAGTCACAGTACAGAATAGAGTTACAGTACAGAATAGAGTCACAGTACAAAATAGAGTCACAGGAGAACAAAGCACAGTACAGAATAGAGTACAGTAAAGCACAGCACAGTACAGTACAGTATAGTCACAGTACAGGACAGCACAGTTTGGAATATATACACAGTAGAACAGAGCACTGTATAGAATATTCCCAGTACAGAAAAACTCAAGGTGCAGCACAGCAACAGTAGAGAATAAATTCAGTGTATAGCACGGCACTGTGTAGAATACTCAAAATGCAACAACACACAGGACAGAACAGTGACAGTTCAGCACAGCACAGTAGAGAATAGAATGACAGAACAGCACAGCACAGTACCGAATTGTCACAGTACAGCACAGTAGAGAATAGATTCACAGTACAGCACAGCAAAGTGCAGAATAGCTACAGTACAGAACAGCACTCAACAAAATAGAGTCACAGTACAGAACTGCACAGTAATGAATAGTTGCAGTACCGCACAGCACAGTACAGAATAAAGACACAGTACAGAATAGAGTCACAGTACAGAATAGAGTCACAGTACAGAATAGATTCAAGGTACAGAATAGAGTCACAGTACAGAATAGAGTCACAGTACAGAACAGAGTCACAGTACAGAATAGATTTACGGTACAGAATAGAGTCACAGTACCGAAGAGAGTCACAGTACAGAATAGAGTCACAGTACCGAATAGTCATAGTACAGAATAGAGTCACAGTACAGAATAGAGTCACAGTACAGAATAGAGTCACAGTACAGTACAGAGTCACAGTACAGAATAGAGTCACAGTACAGAATAGAGTCACAGTACAGAATAGAGTCACAGTACAGAACAAAGTCACAGTACAGAATAGAGTCACAGTACAGAATAGAGTCACAGTACAGAATAGATTCAAGGTACAGAATAGAGTCACAGTACAGAATAGAGTCACAGTACAGAACAGAGTCACAGTACAGAATAGATTTACGGTACAGAATAGAGTCACAGTACCGAAGAGAGTCACAGTACAGAATAGAGTCACAGTACAGAATAGTCATAGTACAGAATAGAGTCACAGTACAGAATAGAGTCACAGTACAGAATAGAGTCACAGTACAGTACAGAGTCACAGTACAGAATAGAGTCACAGTACAGAATAGAGTCACAGTACAGAATAGAGTCACAGTACAGAACAGAGTCACAGTACAGAACAGAGTCACAGTACAGTATAGAGTCACAGTAGAGAATAGAGTTTCATTACAGAAAAGAGTCACTGTACAGAATAGAGTCACGGGACAACAAAGCACAGTACTAAATACAGTACAGTAAAACACAGCACAGAACAGTATAGTCACAGTACAGGACAGCACAGTATGGAATATATACACAGTCGAACACAGCAGTGTATAGAATATTCACAGTACAGAATAGAGTCACAGTACAGAATAGACACATAGTACAGAATAGAGTCACTGCACAGAATAGAGTCACAGTACAGAATAGATTCACAGTACAGAACAGAGTCACAGTACAGAATAGATTCATAGTACAGAATGGAGTCACAGTACAGAATAGATTCATAGTACAGAATAGAGTCACAGTACAGAATAGATTCATAGTACAGAATAGAGTCACAGTACAGAATAGAGTCACAGTACAGAATAGAGTCACGATACAGATTAGATTCATAGTACAGAATAGAGTCACAGTACAGAATAGAGTCACAGTACAGAATAGATTCATAGTACAGAATAAAGACACAGTACAGAATAGAGTCACAGGAGAACAAAGCACAGTACAGAATAGAGTACAGTAAAGCACAGCACAGTACAGTATAGTCACAGTGCAGGACAGAACAGTATGGAATATATACACAGTAGAACACAGCACTGTATAGAATATTCCCAGTACAGAAAAACTCAAGGTGCAGCACAGCAACAGTAGAGAATAAATTCAGTGTATAGCACGGCACTGTGTAGAATACTCAAAATGCAACAACACACAGGACAGAACAGTGACAGTTCAGCACAGCACAGTAGAGAATAGAATGACAGAACAGCACAGCACAATACCGAATAGTCACAGTACAGCACAGTAGAGAATAGATTCACAGTATAGAACAGATTCAAAGTACAGAATAGAGTCACAGTACAGAATAGAGTTACAGTACAGAATATAGTCACCTTACAGAACAGAGTCACGGTACAGAATAGAGTCACAGTACAGAATAGAGTCACAGTAGAGAACAGAGTCACAGTACAGTATAGAGTTACAGTACAGAATAGAGTCACAGTACAAAATAGAGTCACAGGAGAACAAAGCACAGTACAGAATAGAGTACAGTAAAGCACAGCACAGTACAGTACAGTATAGTCACAGTACAGGACAGCACAGTTTGGAATATATACACAGTAGAACAGAGCACTGTATAGAATATTCCCAGTACAGAAAAACTCAAGGTGCAGCACAGCAACAGTAGAGAATAAATTCAGTGTATATCACGGCACTGTGTAGAATACTCAAAATGCAACAACACACAGTACAGAACAGTGACAGTTCAGCACAGCACAGTAGAGAATAGAATGACAGAACAGCACAGCACAGTACCGAATAGTCACAGTACAGCACAGTAGAGAATAGATTCACAGTACAGCACAGCAAAGTGCAGAATAGCTACAGTACAGAACAGCACTCAACAAAATAGAGTCACAGTACAGAACTGCACAGTAATGAATAGTTGCAGTACCGCACAGCACAGTACAGAATAAAGACACAGTACAGAATAGAGTCACAGTACAGAATAGAGTCACAGTACAGAATAGATTCAAGGTACAGAATAGAGTCACAGTACAGAATAGAGTCACAGTACAGAACAGAGTCACAGTACAGAATAGATTTACGGTACAGAATAGAGTCACAGTACCGAAGAGAGTCACAGTACAGAATAGAGTCACAGTACAGAATAGTCATAGTACAGAATAGAGTCACAGTACAGAATAGAGTCACAGTACAGAATAGAGTCACAGTACAGTACAGAGTCACAGTACAGAATAGAGTCACAGTACAGAATAGAGTCACAGTACAGAATAGAGTCACAGTACAGAACAGAGTCACAGTACAGAACAGAGTCACAGTACAGTATAGAGTCACAGTAGAGAACAGAGTTTCATTACAGAAAAGAGTCACAGTACAGAATAGAGTCACGGGACAACAAAGCACAGTACAAAATACAGTACAGTAAAACACAGCACAGAACAGTATAGTCACAGTACAGGACAGCACAGTATGGAATATATACACAGTCGAACACAGCAGTGTATAGAATATTCACAGTACAGAATAGAGTCACAGTACAGAATAGACACATAGTACAGAATAGAGTCACTGCACAGAATAGAGTCACAGTACAGAATAGATTCACAGTACAGAACAGAGTCACAGTACAGAATAGATTCATAGTACAGAATAGAGTCACAGTACAGAATAGATTCATAGTACAGAATAGAGTCACAGTACAGAATAGAGTCACAGTACAGAATAGAGTCACGATACAGAATAGATTCATAGTACAGAATAGAGTCACAGTACAGAATAGAGTCACAGTACAGAATAGATTCATAGTACAGAATAAAGACACAGTACAGAATAGAGTCACAGGAGAACAAAGCACAGTACAGAATAGAGTACAGTAAAGCACAGCACAGTACAGTATAGTCACAGTGCAGGACAGCACAGTATGGAATATATACACAGTAGAACACAGCACTGTATAGAATATTCCCAGTACAGAAAAACTCAAGGTGCAGCACAGTAACAGTAGAGAATAAATTCAGTGTATAGCACAGCACTGTATAGAATACTCAAAATGCAACAACACACAGGACAGAACAGTGACAGTTCAGCACAGCACAGTAGAGAATAGAATGACAGAACAGCACAGCACAATACCGAATAGTCACAGTACAGCACAGTAGAGAATAGATTCACAGTATAGAACAGATTCAAAGTACAGAATAGAGTCACAGTACAGAATAGAGTCACAGTACAGAATATAGTCACCTTACACAACAGAGTCACAGTACAGAATAGAGTCACAGTACAGAATAGAGTCACAGTAGAGAACAGAGTCACAGTACAGTATAGTGTCACAGTACAGAATAGAGTCACAGTATAGAATAGAGTCATAGTACGGAATAGTGTCACAACTCAGAATAGAGTCACAGTACAGAATAGATTCATAGTACAGAATAGAGTCATAGTACAGAACAGAGTCATAGTACAGAACAGAGTCACAGTACAGAATAGAGTCATAGTACAGAATACATTCATAGTACGGAATAGAATCACAGTTCAGAATAGAGTCACAGTACAGAATAGAGTCAAGGTACAGAATAGAGTCACAGTACAGAACAGAGTCACAGTACAGAACAGAGTCACAGTACAGAATAGATTTACGTTACAGAATAGAGTCAAGGTACAGAATAGAGTCACAGTACTGAATAGTGTCATAGTACAGAATAGAGTCACAGTACAGAATAGAGTCACAGTACAGATCAGAGTCACAGTACAGAACAGAGTCACAGTGCAGAATAGTCATAGTACAGAATAGAGTCACAGTACAGAATAGAGTCACAGTACAGAATAGAGTCACAGTACAGAACAGAGTCACAGTACAGAATAGAGTCACAGTACAGAATAGAGTCACAGTACAGAATAGAGTCACAGTACAGAACAGAGTCACAGTACAGAACAGAGTCACAGTACAGAACAGAGTTAGAGTACAGAATAGAGTCACAGTACAGAATAGAGTCACAGTACAGAATAGATTCATAGTACAGAAGAGAGTCACAGTAAAGAATAGATTCATAGTACAGAATAGAGTCACAGTACAGAATAGATTCATCGTACAGAATAGAGTCACAGTACAGAATAGATACATAGTATAGAATAGAGTCACAGTACAGAACAGTCACAGTACAGAATAGATTCATAGTACAGAATAGAGTCACAGTACAGAACAGATTCACGGTACAGAATAGATTCACAGTACAGAATAGAGTCACAGTACAGAATAGATTCACAGTACATTATAGAGTCACAGTACAGAATAGATTCATAATACAGAATGGAGTCACAGTACAGAACAGAGTTAGAGTACAGAATAGAGTCACAGTACAGAATAGATTCATAGTACAGAAGAGAGTCACAGTAAAGAATAGATTCATAGTACAGAATAGAGTCACAGTACAGAATAGATTCATAGTACAGAATAGAGTCACAGTACAGAATAGATACATAGTATAGAATAGAGTCACAGTACAGAACAGTCACAGTACAGAATAGATTCATAGTACAGAATAGAGTCACAGTACAGAATAGAGTTACAGTACAGAATAGATTCATAGTACAGAATAGAGTCACAGTACAGAATAGAGTCACAGTACAGAATAGATTCATAATACAGAATAGAGTCACAGTACAGAATAGAGTTACAGTACAGAATAGAGTCACAGTACAAAATAGAGTCACAGGAAGACAAAGCACAGTACAGAATAGAGTACAGTAAAGCACAGCACAGTACAGTACAGTATAGTCACAGTACAGGACAGCACAGTTTGGAATATATACACAGTAGAACAGAGCACTGTATAGAATATTCCCAGTACAGAAAAACTCAAGGTGCAGCACAGCAACAGTAGAGAATAAATTCAGTGTATAGCACGGCACTGTGTAGAATACTCAAAATGCAACAACACACAGTACAGAACAGTGACAGTTCAGCACAGCACAGTAGAGAATAGAATGACAGAACAGCACAGCACAGTACCGAATAGTCACAGTACAGCACAGTAGAGAATAGATTCACAGTACAGCACAGCAAAGTGCAGAATAGCTACAGTACAGAACAGCACTGAACAAAATAGAGTCACAGTACAGAACTGCACAGTAATGAATAGTTGCAGTACCGCACAGCACAGTACAGAATAAAGACCCAGTACAGAATAGAGTCACAGTACAGAATAGAGTCACAGTACAGAATAGATTCAAGGTACAGAATAGAGTCACAGTACAGAATAGAGTCACAGTACAGAACAGAGTCACAGTACAGAATAGATTTACGGTACAGAATAGAGTCACAGTACCGAAGAGAGTCACAGTACAGAATAGAGTCACAGTACAGAATAGTCATAGTAAAGAATAGAGTCACAGTACAGAATAGAGTCACAGTACAGAATAGAGTCACAGTACAGTACAGAGTCACAGTACAGAATAGAGTCACAGTACAGAATAGAGTCACAGTACAGAATAGAGTCACAGTACAGAACAGAGTCACAGTACAGAACAGAGTCACAGTACAGTATAGAGTCACAGTAGAGAATAGAGTTTCATTACAGAAAAGAGTCACAGTACAGAATAGAGTCACGGGACAACAAAGCACAGTACTAAATACAGTACAGTAAAACACAGCACAGAACAGTATAGTCACAGTACAGGACAGCACAGTATGGAATATATACACAGTCGAACACAGCAGTGTATAGAATATTCACAGTACAGAATAGAGTCACAGTACAGAATAGACACAGAGTACAGAATAGAGTCACTGCACAGAATAGAGTCACAGTACAGAATAGATTCACAGTACAGAACAGAGTAACAGTACAGAATAGATTCATAGTACAGAATAGTGTCACAGTACAGAATAGATTCATAGTACAGAATAGAGTCACAGTACAGAATAGATTCATAGTACAGAATAGAGTCACAGTACAGAATAGATTCACAGTACAGAATAGAGTCACGATACAGAATAGATTCATAGTACAGAATAGAGTCACAGTACAGAATAGAGTCACAGTACAGAATAGATTCATAGTACAGAATAAAGACACAGTACAGAATAGAGTCACAGGAGAACAAAGCACAGTACAGAATAGAGTACAGTAAAGCACAGCACAGTACAGTATAGTCACAGTGCAGGACAGCACAGTATGGAATATATACACAGTAGAACACAGCACTGTATAGAATATTCCCAGTACAGAAAAACTCAAGGTGCAGCACAGCAACAGTAGAGAATAAATTCAGTGTATAGCACAGCACTGTATAGAATACTCAAAATGCAACAACACACAGGACAGAACAGTGACAGTTCAGCACAGCACAGTAGAGAATAGAATGACAGAACAGCACAGCACAATACCGAATAGTCACAGTACAGCACAGTAGAGAATAGATTCACAGTATAGAACAGATTCAAAGTACAGAATAGAGTCACAGTACAGAATAGAGTCACAGTACAGAATATAGTCACCTTACAGAACAGAGTCACAGTACAGAATAGAGTCACAGTACAGAATAGAGTCACAGTAGAGAACAGAGTCACAGTACAGTATAGTGTCACAGTACAGAATAGAGTCACAGTATAGAATAGAGTCATAGTACGGAATAGTGTCACAGCTCAGAATAGAGTCACAGTACAGAATAGATTCATAGTACAGAATAGAGTCATAGTACAGAACAGAGTCATAGTACAGAACAGAGTCACAGTACTGAATAGTGTCATAGTACAGAATAGAGTCACAGTACAGAATAGAGTCAGAGTACAGATCAGAGTCACAGTACAGAACAGAGTCACAGTGCAGAATAGTCATAGTACAGAATAGAGTCACAGTACAGAATAGAGTCACAGTACAGAATAGAGTCACAGTACAGAACAGAGTCACAGTACAGAATAGAGTCACAGTACAGAATAGAGTCACAGTACAGAATAGAGTCACAGTACAGAACAGAGTCACAGTACACAACAGAGTCACAGTACAGAATAGATTCATAATACAGAATGGAGTCACAGTAGAGAACAGAGTTAGTGTACAGAATAGAGTCACAGTACAGAATAGATTCATAGTACAGAAGAGAGTCACAGTAAAGAATAGATTCATAGTACAGAATAGAGTCACAGTACAGAATAGATTCATAGTACAGAATAGAGTCACAGTACAGAATAGATACATAGTATAGAATAGAGTCACAGTACAGAACAGTCACAGTACAGAATAGATTCATAGTACAGAATAGAGTCACAGTACAGAATAGAGTTACAGTACAGAATAGATTCATAGTACAGAATAGAGTCACAGTACAGAATAGAGTCACAGTACAGAATAGATTCATAATACAGAATAGAGTCACAGTACAGAATAGAGTTACAGTACAGAATAGAGTCACAGTACAAAATAGAGTCACAGGAGAACAAAGCACAGTACAGAATAGAGTACAGTAAAGCACAGCACAGTACAGCATGGTCACAGTGCAGGACAGCACAGTATGGAATATATACACAGTAGAACACAGCACTGTATAGAATATTCCCAGTACAGAAAAGGTGCAGCACAGCAACAGTAGAGAATAAATTCAGTGTATAGCACGGCACTGTGTAGAATACTCAAAATGCAACAACACACAGGACAGAACAGTGACAGTTCAGCACAGCACAGTAGAGAATAGAATGACAGAACAGCACAGCACAATACCGAATAGTCACAGTACAGCACAGTAGAGAATAGATTCACAGTATAGAACAGATTCAAAGTACAGAATAGAGTCACAGTACAGAATAGAGTCACAGTACAGAATATAGTCACCTTACACAACAGAGTCACAGTACAGAATAGAGTCACAGTACAGAATAGAGTCACAGTAGAGAACAGAGTCACAGTACAGTATAGTGTCACAGTACAGAATAGAGTCACAGTATAGAATAGAGTCATAGTACGGAATAGTGTCACAACTCAGAATAGAGTCACAGTACAGAATAGATTCATAGTACAGAATAGAGTCATAGTACAGAACAGAGTCATAGTACAGAACAGAGTCACAGTACAGAATAGAGTCATAGTACAGAATACATTCATAGTACGGAATAGAATCACAGTTCAGAATAGAGTCACAGTACAGAATAGAGTCAAGGTACAGAATAGAGTCACAGTACAGAACAGAGTCACAGTACAGAACAGAGTCACAGTACAGAATAGATTTACGTTACAGAATAGAGTCAAGGTACAGAATAGAGTCACAGTACTGAATAGTGTCATAGTACAGAATAGAGTCACAGTACAGAATAGAGTCACAGTACAGATCAGAGTCACAGTACAGAACAGAGTCACAGTGCAGAATAGTCATAGTACAGAATAGAGTCACAGTACAGAATAGAGTCACAGTACAGAATAGAGTCACAGTACAGAACAGAGTCACAGTACAGAATAGAGTCACAGTACAGAATAGAGTCACAGTACAGAATAGAGTCACAGTACAGAACAGAGTCACAGTACAGAACAGAGTCACAGTACAGAACAGAGTTAGAGTACAGAATAGAGTCACAGTACAGAATAGAGTCACAGTACAGAATAGATTCATAGTACAGAAGAGAGTCACAGTAAAGAATAGATTCATAGTACAGAATAGAGTCACAGTACAGAATAGATTCATCGTACAGAATAGAGTCACAGTACAGAATAGATACATAGTATAGAATAGAGTCACAGTACAGAACAGTCACAGTACAGAATAGATTCATAGTACAGAATAGAGTCACAGTACAGAACAGATTCACGGTACAGAATAGATTCACAGTACAGAATAGAGTCACAGTACAGAATAGATTCACAGTACATTATAGAGTCACAGTACAGAATAGAGTCACAGTACAGAATAGATTCATAATACAGAATGGAGTCACAGTACAGAACAGAGTTAGAGTACAGAATAGAGTCACAGTACAGAATAGATTCATAGTACAGAAGAGAGTCACAGTAAAGAATAGATTCATAGTACAGAATAGAGTCACAGTACAGAATAGATTCATAGTACAGAATAGAGTCACAGTACAGAATAGATACATAGTATAGAATAGAGTCACAGTACAGAACAGTCACAGTACAGAATAGATTCATAGTACAGAATAGAGTCACAGTACAGAATAGAGTTACAGTACAGAATAGATTCATAGTACAGAATAGAGTCACAGTACAGAATAGAGTCACAGTACAGAATAGATTCATAATACAGAATAGAGTCACAGTACAGAATAGAGTTACAGTACAGAATAGAGTCACAGTACAAAATAGAGTCACAGGAAGACAAAGCACAGTACAGAATAGAGTACAGTAAAGCACAGCACAGTACAGTACAGTATAGTCACAGTACAGGACAGCACAGTTTGGAATATATACACAGTAGAACAGAGCACTGTATAGAATATTCCCAGTACAGAAAAACTCAAGGTGCAGCACAGCAACAGTAGAGAATAAATTCAGTGTATAGCACGGCACTGTGTAGAATACTCAAAATGCAACAACACACAGTACAGAACAGTGACAGTTCAGCACAGCACAGTAGAGAATAGAATGACAGAACAGCACAGCACAGTACCGAATAGTCACAGTACAGCACAGTAGAGAATAGATTCACAGTACAGCACAGCAAAGTGCAGAATAGCTACAGTACAGAACAGCACTGAACAAAATAGAGTCACAGTACAGAACTGCACAGTAATGAATAGTTGCAGTACCGCACAGCACAGTACAGAATAAAGACCCAGTACAGAATAGAGTCACAGTACAGAATAGAGTCACAGTACAGAATAGATTCAAGGTACAGAATAGAGTCACAGTACAGAATAGAGTCACAGTACAGAACAGAGTCACAGTACAGAATAGATTTACGGTACAGAATAGAGTCACAGTACCGAAGAGAGTCACAGTACAGAATAGAGTCACAGTACAGAATAGTCATAGTAAAGAATAGAGTCACAGTACAGAATAGAGTCACAGTACAGAATAGAGTCACAGTACAGTACAGAGTCACAGTACAGAATAGAGTCACAGTACAGAATAGAGTCACAGTACAGAATAGAGTCACAGTACAGAACAGAGTCACAGTACAGAACAGAGTCACAGTACAGTATAGAGTCACAGTAGAGAATAGAGTTTCATTACAGAAAAGAGTCACAGTACAGAATAGAGTCACGGGACAACAAAGCACAGTACTAAATACAGTACAGTAAAACACAGCACAGAACAGTATAGTCACAGTACAGGACAGCACAGTATGGAATATATACACAGTCGAACACAGCAGTGTATAGAATATTCACAGTACAGAATAGAGTCACAGTACAGAATAGACACAGAGTACAGAATAGAGTCACTGCACAGAATAGAGTCACAGTACAGAATAGATTCACAGTACAGAACAGAGTAACAGTACAGAATAGATTCATAGTACAGAATAGTGTCACAGTACAGAATAGATTCATAGTACAGAATAGAGTCACAGTACAGAATAGATTCATAGTACAGAATAGAGTCACAGTACAGAATAGATTCACAGTACAGAATAGAGTCACGATACAGAATAGATTCATAGTACAGAATAGAGTCACAGTACAGAATAGAGTCACAGTACAGAATAGATTCATAGTACAGAATAAAGACACAGTACAGAATAGAGTCACAGGAGAACAAAGCACAGTACAGAATAGAGTACAGTAAAGCACAGCACAGTACAGTATAGTCACAGTGCAGGACAGCACAGTATGGAATATATACACAGTAGAACACAGCACTGTATAGAATATTCCCAGTACAGAAAAACTCAAGGTGCAGCACAGCAACAGTAGAGAATAAATTCAGTGTATAGCACAGCACTGTATAGAATACTCAAAATGCAACAACACACAGGACAGAACAGTGACAGTTCAGCACAGCACAGTAGAGAATAGAATGACAGAACAGCACAGCACAATACCGAATAGTCACAGTACAGCACAGTAGAGAATAGATTCACAGTATAGAACAGATTCAAAGTACAGAATAGAGTCACAGTACAGAATAGAGTCACAGTACAGAATATAGTCACCTTACAGAACAGAGTCACAGTACAGAATAGAGTCACAGTACAGAATAGAGTCACAGTAGAGAACAGAGTCACAGTACAGTATAGTGTCACAGTACAGAATAGAGTCACAGTATAGAATAGAGTCATAGTACGGAATAGTGTCACAGCTCAGAATAGAGTCACAGTACAGAATAGATTCATAGTACAGAATAGAGTCATAGTACAGAACAGAGTCATAGTACAGAACAGAGTCACAGTACAGAATAGAGTCATAGTACAGAATACATTCATAGTACGGAATAGAATCACAGTTCAGAATAGAGTCACAGTACAGAATAGAGTCAAGGTACAGAATAGAGTCACAGTACAGAATAGAGTCACAGTACAGAACAGAGTCACAGTACAGAATAGATTTACGTTACAGAATAGAGTCAAGGTACAGAATAGAGTCACAGTACTGAATAGTGTCATAGTACAGAATAGAGTCACAGTACAGAATAGAGTCACAGTACAGATCAGAGTCACAGTACAGAACAGAGTCACAGTGCAGAATAGTCATAGTACAGAATAGAGTCACAGTACAGAATAGAGTCACAGTACAGAATAGAGTCACAGTACAGAACAGAGTCACAGTACAGAATAGAGTCACAGTACAGAATAGAGTCACAGTACAGAATAGAGTCACAGTACAGAACAGAGTCACAGTACAGAACAGAGTCACAGTACAGAACAGAGTTAGAGTACAGAATAGAGTCACAGTACAGAATAGAGTCACAGTACAGAATAGATTCATAGTACAGAAGAGAGTCACAGTAAAGAATAGATTCATAGTACAGAATAGAGTCACAGTACAGAATAGATTCATCGTACAGAATAGAGTCACAGTACAGAATAGATACATAGTATAGAATAGAGTCACAGTACAGAACAGTCACAGTACAGAATAGATTCATAGTACAGAATAGAGTCACAGTACAGAACAGATTCACGGTACAGAATAGATTCACAGTACAGAATAGAGTCACAGTACAGAATAGATTCACAGTACAGAATAGAGTCACAGTACAGAATAGAGTCACAGTACAGAATAGACACATAGTACAGAATAGAGTCACTGCACAGAATAGAGTCACAGTACAGAATAGATTCACAGTACAGAACAGAGTCACAGTACAGAATAGATTCATAGTACAGAATAGAGTCACAGTACAGAATAGATTCATAGTACAGAATAGAGTCACAGTACAGAATAGATTCATAGTACAGAATAGAGTCACAGTACAGAATAGAGTCACAGTACAGAATAGAGTCACGATACAGAATAGATTCATAGTACAGAATAGAGTCACAGTACAGAATAGAGTCACAGTACAGAATAGATTCATAGTACAGAATAAAGACACAGTACAGAATAGAGTCACAGGAGAACAAAGCACAGTACAGAATAGAGTACAGTAAAGCACAGCACAGTACAGTATAGTCACAGTGCAGGACAGCACAGTATGGAATATATACACAGTAGAACACAGCACTGTATAGAATATTCCCAGTACAGAAAAACTCAAGGTGCAGCACAGTAACAGTAGAGAATAAATTCAGTGTATAGCACAGCACTGTATAGAATACTCAAAATGCAACAACACACAGGACAGAACAGTGACAGTTCAGCACAGCACAGTAGAGAATAGAATGACAGAACAGCACAGCACAATACCGAATAGTCACAGTACAGCACAGTAGAGAATAGATTCACAGTATAGAACAGATTCAAAGTACAGAATAGAGTCACAGTACAGAATAGAGTCACAGTACAGAATATAGTCACCTTATACAACAGAGTCACAGTACAGAATAGAGTCACAGTACAGAATAGAGTCACAGTAGAGAACAGAGTCACAGTACAGTATAGTGTCACAGTACAGAATAGAGTCACAGTATAGAATAGAGTCATAGTACGGAATAGTGTCACAACTCAGAATAGAGTCACAGTACAGAATAGATTCATAGTACAGAATAGAGTCATAGTACAGAACAGAGTCATAGTACAGAACAGAGTCACAGTACAGAATAGAGTCATAGTACAGAATACATTCATAGTACGGAATAAAATCACAGTTCAGAATAGAGTCACAGTACAGAATAGAGTCAAGGTACAGAATAGAGTCACAGTACAGAATAGAGTCACAGTACAGAACAGAGTCACAGTACAGAATAGATTTACGTTACAGAATAGAGTCAAGGTACAGAATAGAGTCACAGTACTGAATAGTGTCATAGTACAGAATAGAGTCACAGTACAGAATAGAGTCACAGTACAGATCAGAGTCACAGTACAGAACAGAGTCACAGTGCAGAATAGTCATAGTACAGAATAGAGTCACAGTACAGAATAGAGTCACAGTACAGAATAGAGTCACAGTACAGAACAGAGTCACAGTACAGAATAGAGTCACAGTACAGAATAGAGTCACAGTACAGAATAGAGTCACAGTACAGAACAGAGTCACAGTACAGAACAGAGTCACAGTACAGAACAGAGTTAGAGTACAGAATAGAGTCACAGTACAGAATAGAGTCACAGTACAGAATAGAGTCACAGTACAGAATAGAGTCACGATACAGAATAGATTCATAGTACAGAATAAAGACACAGTACAGAATAGAGTCACAGGAGAACAAAGCACCGTACAGAATAGAGTACAGTAAAGCACAGCACAGTACTGTATATTCACAGTGCAGGACAGCACAGTATGGAATATATACACAGTAGAACACAGCACTGTATAGAATATTCCCAGTACAGAAAAACTCAAGGTGCAGCACAGCAACAGTAGAGAATAAATTCAGTGTATAGCACAGCACTGTATAGAATACTCAAAATGCAACAACACACAGGACAGAACAGTGACAGTTCAGCACAGCACAGTAGAGAATAGAATGACAGAACAGCACAGCACAATACCGAATAGTCACAGTACAGCACAGTAGAGAATAGATTCACAGTATAGAACAGATTCAAAGTACAGAATAGAGTCACAGTACAGAATAGAGTCACAGTACAGAATATAGTCACCTTACAGAACAGAGTCACAGTACAGAATAGAGTCACAGTACAGAATAGAGTCACAGTAGAGAACAGAGTCACAGTACAGTATAGTGTCACAGTACAGAATAGAGTCACAGTATAGAATAGAGTCATAGTACGGAATAGTGTCACAGCTCAGAATAGAGTCACAGTACAGAATAGATTCATAGTACAGAATAGAGTCATAGTACAGAACAGAGTCATAGTACAGAACAGAGTCACAGTACAGAATAGAGTCATAGTACAGAATACATTCATAGTACGGAATAGAATCACAGTTCAGAATAGAGTCACAGTACAGAATAGAGTCAAGGTACAGAATAGAGTCACAGTACAGAACAGAGTCACAGTACAGAACAGAGTCACAGTACAGAATAGATTTACGTTACAGAATAGAGTCAAGGTACAGAATAGAGTCACAGTACTGAATAGTGTCATAGTACAGAATAGAGTCACAGTACAGAATAGAGTCACAGTACAGATCATTGTCACAGTACAGAACAGAGTCACAGTGCAGAATAGTCATAGTACAGAATAGAGTCACAGTACAGAATAGAGTCACAGTACAGAATAGAGTCACAGTACAGAACAGAGTCACAGTACAGAATAGAGTCACAGTACAGAATAGAGTCACAGTACAGAATAGAGTCACAGTACAGAACAGAGTCACAGTACAGAACAGAGTCACAGTACAGAACAGAGTTAGAGTACAGAATAGAGTCACAGTACAGAATAGAGTCACAGTACAGAATAGATTCATAGTACAGAAGAGAGTCACAGTAAAGAATAGATTCATAGTACAGAATAGAGTCACAGTACAGAATAGATTCATCGTACAGAATAGAGTCACAGTACAGAATAGATACATAGTATAGAATAGAGTCACAGTACAGAACAGTCACAGTACAGAATAGATTCATAGTACAGAATAGAGTCACAGTACAGAACAGATTCACGGTACAGAATAGATTCACAGTACAGAATAGAGTCACAGTACAGAATAGATTCACAGTACATTATAGAGTCACAGTACAGAATAGAGTCACAGTACAGAATAGATTCATAATACAGAATGGAGTCACAGTACAGAACAGAGTTAGAGTACAGAATAGAGTCACAGTACAGAATAGATTCATAGTACAGAAGAGAGTCACAGTAAAGAATAGATTCATAGTACAGAATAGAGTCACAGTACAGAATAGATTCATAGTACAGAATAGAGTCACAGTACAGAATAGATACATAGTATAGAATAGAGTCACAGTACAGAACAGTCACAGTACAGAATAGATTCATAGTACAGAATAGAGTCACAGTACAGAATAGAGTTACAGTACAGAATAGATTCATAGTACAGAATAGAGTCACAGTACAGAATAGAGTCACAGTACAGAATAGATTCATAATACAGAATAGAGTCACAGTACAGAATAGAGTTACAGTACAGAATAGAGTCACAGTACAAAATAGAGTCACAGGAAGACAAAGCACAGTACAGAATAGAGTACAGTAAAGCACAGCACAGTACAGTACAGTATAGTCACAGTACAGGACAGCACAGTTTGGAATATATACACAGTAGAACAGAGCACTGTATAGAATATTCCCAGTACAGAAAAACTCAAGGTGCAGCACAGCAACAGTAGAGAATAAATTCAGTGTATAGCACGGCACTGTGTAGAATACTCAAAATGCAACAACACACAGTACAGAACAGTGACAGTTCAGCACAGCACAGTAGAGAATAGAATGACAGAACAGCACAGCACAGTACCGAATAGTCACAGTACAGCACAGTAGAGAATAGATTCACAGTACAGCACAGCAAAGTGCAGAATAGCTACAGTACAGAACAGCACTGAACAAAATAGAGTCACAGTACAGAACTGCACAGTAATGAATAGTTGCAGTACCGCACAGCACAGTACAGAATAAAGACCCAGTACAGAATAGAGTCACAGTACAGAATAGAGTCACAGTACAGAATAGATTCAAGGTACAGAATAGAGTCACAGTACAGAATAGAGTCACAGTACAGAACAGAGTCACAGTACAGAATAGATTTACGGTACAGAATAGAGTCACAGTACCGAAGAGAGTCACAGTACAGAATAGAGTCACAGTACAGAATAGTCATAGTAAAGAATAGAGTCACAGTACAGAATAGAGTCACAGTACAGAATAGAGTCACAGTACAGTACAGAGTCACAGTACAGAATAGAGTCACAGTACAGAATAGAGTCACAGTACAGAATAGAGTCACAGTACAGAACAGAGTCACAGTACAGAACAGAGTCACAGTACAGTATAGAGTCACAGTAGAGAATAGAGTTTCATTACAGAAAAGAGTCACAGTACAGAATAGAGTCACGGGACAACAAAGCACAGTACTAAATACAGTACAGTAAAACACAGCACAGAACAGTATAGTCACAGTACAGGACAGCACAGTATGGAATATATACACAGTCGAACACAGCAGTGTATAGAATATTCACAGTACAGAATAGAGTCACAGTACAGAATAGACACAGAGTACAGAATAGAGTCACTGCACAGAATAGAGTCACAGTACAGAATAGATTCACAGTACAGAACAGAGTAACAGTACAGAATAGATTCATAGTACAGAATAGTGTCACAGTACAGAATAGATTCATAGTACAGAATAGAGTCACAGTACAGAATAGATTCATAGTACAGAATAGAGTCACAGTACAGAATAGATTCACAGTACAGAATAGAGTCACGATACAGAATAGATTCATAGTACAGAATAGAGTCACAGTACAGAATAGAGTCACAGTACAGAATAGATTCATAGTACAGAATAAAGACACAGTACAGAATAGAGTCACAGGAGAACAAAGCACAGTACAGAATAGAGTACAGTAAAGCACAGCACAGTACAGTATAGTCACAGTGCAGGACAGCACAGTATGGAATATATACACAGTAGAACACAGCACTGTATAGAATATTCCCAGTACAGAAAAACTCAAGGTGCAGCACAGCAACAGTAGAGAATAAATTCAGTGTATAGCACAGCACTGTATAGAATACTCAAAATGCAACAACACACAGGACAGAACAGTGACAGTTCAGCACAGCACAGTAGAGAATAGAATGACAGAACAGCACAGCACAATACCGAATAGTCACAGTACAGCACAGTAGAGAATAGATTCACAGTATAGAACAGATTCAAAGTACAGAATAGAGTCACAGTACAGAATAGAGTCACAGTACAGAATATAGTCACCTTACAGAACAGAGTCACAGTACAGAATAGAGTCACAGTACAGAATAGAGTCACAGTAGAGAACAGAGTCACAGTACAGTATAGTGTCACAGTACAGAATAGAGTCACAGTATAGAATAGAGTCATAGTACGGAATAGTGTCACAGCTCAGAATAGAGTCACAGTACAGAATAGATTCATAGTACAGAATAGAGTCATAGTACAGAACAGAGTCATAGTACAGAACAGAGTTACAGTACAGAATAGAGTCATAGTACAGAATACATTCATAGTACGGAATAGAATCACAGTTCAGAATAGAGTCACAGTACAGAATAGAGTCAAGGTACAGAATAGAGTCACAGTACAGAACAGAGTCACAGTACAGAACAGAGTCACAGTACAGAATAGATTTACGTTACAGAATAGAGTCAAGGTACAGAATAGAGTCACAGTACTGAATAGTGTCATAGTACAGAATAGAGTCACAGTACAGAATAGAGTCACAGTACAGATCATTGTCACAGTACAGAACAGAGTCACAGTGCAGAATAGTCATAGTACAGAATAGAGTCACAGTACAGAATAGAGTCACAGTACAGAATAGAGTCACAGTACAGAACAGAGTCACAGTACAGAATAGAGTCACAGTACAGAATAGAGTCACAGTACAGAATAGAGTCACAGTACAGAACAGAGTCACAGTACAGAACAGAGTCACAGTACAGAACAGAGTTAGAGTACAGAATAGAGTCACAGTACAGAATAGAGTCACAGTACAGAATAGATTCATAGTACAGAAGAGAGTCACAGTAAAGAATAGATTCATAGTACAGAATAGAGTCACAGTACAGAATAGATTCATCGTACAGAATAGAGTCACAGTACAGAATAGATACATAGTATAGAATAGAGTCACAGTACAGAACAGTCACAGTACAGAATAGATTCATAGTACAGAATAGAGTCACAGTACAGAACAGATTCACGGTACAGAATAGATTCACAGTACAGAATAGAGTCACAGTACAGAATAGATTCACAGTACATTATAGAGTCACAGTACAGAATAGAGTCACAGTACAGAATAGATTCATAATACAGAATGGAGTCACAGTACAGAACAGAGTTAGAGTACAGAATAGAGTCACAGTACAGAATAGATTCATAGTACAGAAGAGAGTCACAGTAAAGAATAGATTCATAGTACAGAATAGAGTCACAGTACAGAATAGATTCATAGTACAGAATAGAGTCACAGTACAGAATAGATACATAGTATAGAATAGAGTCACAGTACAGAACAGTCACAGTACAGAATAGATTCATAGTACAGAATAGAGTCACAGTACAGAATAGAGTTACAGTACAGAATAGATTCATAGTACAGAATAGAGTCACAGTACAGAATAGAGTCACAGTACAGAATAGATTCATAATACAGAATAGAGTCACAGTACAGAATAGAGTTACAGTACAGAATAGAGTCACAGTACAAAATAGAGTCACAGGAAGACAAAGCACAGTACAGAATAGAGTACAGTAAAGCACAGCACAGTACAGTACAGTATAGTCACAGTACAGGACAGCACAGTTTGGAATATATACACAGTAGAACAGAGCACTGTATAGAATATTCCCAGTACAGAAAAACTCAAGGTGCAGCACAGCAACAGTAGAGAATAAATTCAGTGTATAGCACGGCACTGTGTAGAATACTCAAAATGCAACAACACACAGTACAGAACAGTGACAGTTCAGCACAGCACAGTAGAGAATAGAATGACAGAACAGCACAGCACAGTACCGAATAGTCACAGTACAGCACAGTAGAGAATAGATTCACAGTACAGCACAGCAAAGTGCAGAATAGCTACAGTACAGAACAGCACTGAACAAAATAGAGTCACAGTACAGAACTGCACAGTAATGAATAGTTGCAGTACCGCACAGCACAGTACAGAATAAAGACCCAGTACAGAATAGAGTCACAGTACAGAATAGAGTCACAGTACAGAATAGATTCAAGGTACAGAATAGAGTCACAGTACAGAATAGAGTCACAGTACAGAACAGAGTCACAGTACAGAATAGATTTACGGTACAGAATAGAGTCACAGTACCGAAGAGAGTCACAGTACAGAATAGAGTCACAGTACAGAATAGTCATAGTAAAGAATAGAGTCACAGTACAGAATAGAGTCACAGTACAGAATAGAGTCACAGTACAGTACAGAGTCACAGTACAGAATAGAGTCACAGTACAGAATAGAGTCACAGTACAGAATAGAGTCACAGTACAGAACAGAGTCACAGTACAGAACAGAGTCACAGTACAGTATAGAGTCACAGTAGAGAATAGAGTTTCATTACAGAAAAGAGTCACAGTACAGAATAGAGTCACGGGACAACAAAGCACAGTACTAAATACAGTACAGTAAAACACAGCACAGAACAGTATAGTCACAGTACAGGACAGCACAGTATGGAATATATACACAGTCGAACACAGCAGTGTATAGAATATTCACAGTACAGAATAGAGTCACAGTACAGAATAGACACAGAGTACAGAATAGAGTCACTGCACAGAATAGAGTCACAGTACAGAATAGATTCACAGTACAGAACAGAGTAACAGTACAGAATAGATTCATAGTACAGAATAGTGTCACAGTACAGAATAGATTCATAGTACAGAATAGAGTCACAGTACAGAATAGATTCATAGTACAGAATAGAGTCACAGTACAGAATAGATTCACAGTACAGAATAGAGTCACGATACAGAATAGATTCATAGTACAGAATAGAGTCACAGTACAGAATAGAGTCACAGTACAGAATAGATTCATAGTACAGAATAAAGACACAGTACAGAATAGAGTCACAGGAGAACAAAGCACAGTACAGAATAGAGTACAGTAAAGCACAGCACAGTACAGTATAGTCACAGTGCAGGACAGCACAGTATGGAATATATACACAGTAGAACACAGCACTGTATAGAATATTCCCAGTACAGAAAAACTCAAGGTGCAGCACAGCAACAGTAGAGAATAAATTCAGTGTATAGCACAGCACTGTATAGAATACTCAAAATGCAACAACACACAGGACAGAACAGTGACAGTTCAGCACAGCACAGTAGAGAATAGAATGACAGAACAGCACAGCACAATACCGAATAGTCACAGTACAGCACAGTAGAGAATAGATTCACAGTATAGAACAGATTCAAAGTACAGAATAGAGTCACAGTACAGAATAGAGTCACAGTACAGAATATAGTCACCTTACAGAACAGAGTCACAGTACAGAATAGAGTCACAGTACAGAATAGAGTCACAGTAGAGAACAGAGTCACAGTACAGTATAGTGTCACAGTACAGAATAGAGTCACAGTATAGAATAGAGTCATAGTACGGAATAGTGTCACAGCTCAGAATAGAGTCACAGTACAGAATAGATTCATAGTACAGAATAGAGTCATAGTACAGAACAGAGTCATAGTACAGAACAGAGTCACAGTACAGAATAGAGTCATAGTACAGAATAGAGTCAAGGTACAGAATAGAGTCACAGTACAGAATAGAGTCACAGTACAGAACAGAGTCACAGTACAGAATAGATTTACGTTACAGAATAGAGTCAAGGTACAGAATAGAGTCACAGTACTGAATAGTGTCATAGTACAGAATAGAGTCACAGTACAGAATAGAGTCACAGTACAGATCAGAGTCACAGTACAGAACAGAGTCACAGTGCAGAATAGTCATAGTACAGAATAGAGTCACAGTACAGAATAGAGTCACAGTACAGAATAGAGTCACAGTACAGAACAGAGTCACAGTACAGAATAGAGTCACAGTACAGAATAGAGTCACAGTACAGAATAGAGTCACAGTACAGAACAGAGTCACAGTACAGAACAGAGTCACAGTACAGAACAGAGTTAGAGTACAGAATAGAGTCACAGTACAGAATAGAGTCACAGTACAGAATAGATTCATAGTACAGAAGAGAGTCACAGTAAAGAATAGATTCATAGTACAGAATAGAGTCACAGTACAGAATAGATTCATCGTACAGAATAGAGTCACAGTACAGAATAGATACATAGTATAGAATAGAGTCACAGTACAGAACAGTCACAGTACAGAATAGATTCATAGTACAGAATAGAGTCACAGTACAGAACAGATTCACGGTACAGAATAGATTCACAGTACAGAATAGAGTCACAGTACAGAATAGATTCACAGTACAGAATAGAGTCACAGTACAGAATAGAGTCACAGTACAGAATAGACACATAGTACAGAATAGAGTCACTGCACAGAATAGAGTCACAGTACAGAATAGATTCACAGTACAGAACAGAGTCACAGTACAGAATAGATTCATAGTACAGAATAGAGTCACAGTACAGAATAGATTCATAGTACAGAATAGAGTCACAGTACAGAATAGATTCATAGTACAAAATAGAGTCACAGTACAGAATAGAGTCACAGTACAGAATAGAGTCACGATACAGAATAGATTCATAGTACAGAATAGAGTCACAGTACAGAATAGAGTCACAGTACAGAATAGATTCATAGTACAGAATAAAGATACAGTACAGAATAGAGTCACAGGAGAACAAAGCACAGTACAGAATAGAGTACAGTAAAGCACAGCACAGTACAGTATAGTCACAGTGCAGGACAGCACAGTATGGAATATATACACAGTAGAACACAGCACTGTATAGAATATTCCCAGTACAGAAAAACTCAAGGTGCAGCACAGCAACAGTAGAGAATAAATTCAGTGTATAGCACAGCACTGTATAGAATACTCAAAATGCAACAACACACAGGACAGAACAGTGACAGTTCAGCACAGCACAGTAGAGAATAGAATGACAGAACAGCACAGCACAATACCGAATAGTCACAGTACAGCACAGTAGAGAATAGATTCACAGTACAGCACAGCAAAGTGCAGAATAGCTACAGTACAGAACAGCACTCAACAAAATAGAGTCACAGTACAGAACTGCACAGTAATGAATAGTTGCAGTACCGCACAGCACAGTACAGAATAAAGACACAGTACAGAATAGAGTCACAGTACAGAATAGAGTCACAGTACAGAATAGAGTCACAGTACAGAATAGAGTCACAGTACAGAATAGAGTCACAGTACAGAATAGACACATAGTACAGAATAGAGTCACTGCACAGAATAGAGTCACAGTACAGAATAGATTCACAGTACAGAACAGAGTCACAGTACAGAATAGATTCATAGTACAGAATAGAGTCACAGTACAGAATAGATTCATAGTACAGAATAGAGTCACAGTACAGAATAGATTCATAGTACAAAATAGAGTCACAGTACAGAATAGAGTCACAGTACAGAATAGAGTCACGATACAGAATAGATTTATAGTACAGAATAGAGTCACAGTACAGAATAGAGTCACAGTACAGAATAGATTCATAGTACAGAATAAAGACACAGTACAGAATAGAGTCACAGGAGAACAAAGCACAGTACAGAATAGAGTACAGTAAAGCACAGCACAGTACAGTATAGTCACAGTGCAGGACAGCACAGTATGGAATATATACACAGTAGAACACAGCACTGTATAGAATATTCCCAGTACAGAAAAACTCAAGGTGCAGCACAGCAACAGTAGAGAATAAATTCAGTGTATAGCACAGCACTGTATAGAATACTCAAAATGCAACAACACACAGGACAGAACAGTGACAGTTCAGCACAGCACAGTAGAGAATAGAATGACAGAACAGCACAGCACAATACCGAATAGTCACAGTACAGCACAGTAGAGAATAGATTCACAGTATAGAACAGATTCAAAGTACAGAATAGAGTCACAGTACAGAATAGAGTCACAGTACAGAATATAGTCACCTTACAGAACAGAGTCACAGTACAGAATAGAGTCACAGTACAGAATAGAGTCACAGTAGAGAACAGAGTCACAGTACAGTATAGTGTCACAGTACAGAATAGAGTCACAGTACCGAAGAGAGTCACACTACAGAATAGAGTCACAGTACAGAATAGTCATAGTAAAGAATAGAGTCACAGTACAGAATAGAGTCACAGTACAGAATAGAGTCACAGTACAGTACAGAGTCACAGTACAGAATAGAGTCACAGTACAGAATAGAGTCACAGTACAGAATAGAGTCACAGTACAGAACAGAGTCACAGTACAGAACAGAGTCACAGTACAGTATAGAGTCACAGTAGAGAATAGAGTTTCATTACAGAAAAGAGTCACAGTACAGAATAGAGTCACGGGACAACAAAGCACAGTACTAAATACAGTACAGTAAAACACAGCACAGAACAGTATAGTCACAGTACAGGACAGCACAGTATGGAATATATACACAGTCGAACACAGCAGTGTATAGAATATTCACAGTACAGAATAGAGTCACAGTACAGAATAGACACAGAGTACAGAATAGAGTCACTGCACAGAATAGAGTCACAGTACAGAATAGATTCACAGTACAGAACAGAGTAACAGTACAGAATAGATTCATAGTACAGAATAGTGTCACAGTACAGAATAGATTCATAGTACAGAATAGAGTCACAGTACAGAATAGATTCATAGTACAGAATAGAGTCACAGTACAGAATAGATTCACAGTACAGAATAGAGTCACGATACAGAATAGATTCATAGTACAGAATAGAGTCACAGTACAGAATAGAGTCACAGTACAGAATAGATTCATAGTACAGAATAAAGACACAGTACAGAATAGAGTCACAGGAGAACAAAGCACAGTACAGAATAGAGTACAGTAAAGCACAGCACAGTACAGTATAGTCACAGTGCAGGACAGCACAGTATGGAATATATACACAGTAGAACACAGCACTGTATAGAATATTCCCAGTACAGAAAAACTCAAGGTGCAGCACAGCAACAGTAGAGAATAAATTCAGTGTATAGCACAGCACTGTATAGAATACTCAAAATGCAACAACACACAGGACAGAACAGTGACAGTTCAGCACAGCACAGTAGAGAATAGAATGACAGAACAGCACAGCACAATACCGAATAGTCACAGTACAGCACAGTAGAGAATAGATTCACAGTATAGAACAGATTCAAAGTACAGAATAGAGTCACAGTACAGAATAGAGTCACAGTACAGAATAGAGTCACAGTAGAGAACAGAGTCACAGTACAGTATAGTGTCACAGTACAGAATAGAGTCACAGTATAGAATAGAGTCATAGTACGGAATAGTGTCACAGCTCAGAATAGAGTCACAGTACAGAATAGATTCATAGTACAGAATAGAGTCATAGTACAGAATAGAGTCATAGTACAGAACAGAGTCACAGTACAGAATAGAGTCATAGTACAGAATAGAGTCAAGGTACAGAATAGAGTCACAGTACAGAATAGAGTCACAGTACAGAACAGAGTCACAGTACAGAATAGATTTACGTTACAGAATAGAGTCAAGGTACAGAATAGAGTCACAGTACTGAATAGTGTCATAGTACAGAATAGAGTCACAGTACAGAATAGAGTCACAGTACAGATCAGAGTCACAGTACAGAACAGAGTCACAGTGCAGAATAGTCATAGTACAGAATAGAGTCACAGTACAGAATAGAGTCACAGTACAGAATAGAGTCACAGTACAGAACAGAGTCACAGTACAGAATAGAGTCACAGTACAGAATAGAGTCACAGTACAGAATAGAGTCACAGTACAGAACAGAGTCACAGTACAGAACAGAGTCACAGTACAGAACAGAGTTAGAGTACAGAATAGAGTCACAGTACAGAATAGAGTCACAGTACAGAATAGATTCATAGTACAGAAGAGAGTCACAGTAAAGAATAGATTCATAGTACAGAATAGAGTCACAGTACAGAATAGATTCATCGTACAGAATAGAGTCACAGTACAGAATAGATACTTAGTATAGAATAGAGTCACAGTACAGAACAGTCACAGTACAGAATAGATTCATAGTACAGAATAGAGTCACGGTACAGAACAGATTCACGGTACAGAATAGATTCACAGTACAGAATAGAGTCACAGTACAGAATAGATTCACAGTACAGAATAGAGTCACAGTACAGAATAGAGTCACAGTACAGAATAGACACATAGTACAGAATAGAGTCACTGCACAGAATAGAGTCACAGTACAGAATAGATTCACAGTACAGAACAGAGTCACAGTACAGAATAGATTCATAGTACAGAATAGAGTCACAGTACAGAATAGATTCATAGTACAGAATAGAGTCACAGTACAGAATAGATTCATAGTACAAAATAGAGTCACAGTACAGAATAGAGTCACAGTACAGAATAGAGTCACGATACAGAATAGATTCATAGTACAGAATAGAGTCACAGTACAGAATAGAGTCACAGTACAGAATAGATTCATAGTACAGAATAAAGACACAGTACAGAATAGAGTCACAGGAGAACAAAGCACAGTACAGAATAGAGTACAGTAAAGCACAGCACAGTACAGTATAGTCACAGTGCAGGACAGCACAGTATGGAATATATACACAGTAGAACACAGCACTGTATAGAATATTCCCAGTACAGAAAAACTCAAGGTGCAGCACAGCAACAGTAGAGAATAAATTCAGTGGATAGCACAGCACTGTATAGAATACTCAAAATGCAACAACACACAGGACAGAACAGTGACAGTTCAGCACAGCACAGTAGAGAATAGAATGACAGAACAGCACAGCACAATACCGAATAGTCACAGTACAGCACAGTAGAGAATAGATTCACAGTACAGCACAGCAAAGTGCAGAATAGCTACAGTACAGAACAGCACTCAACAAAATAGAGTCACAGTACAGAACTGCACAGTAATGAATAGTTGCAGTACCGCACAGCACAGTACAGAATAAAGACACAGTACAGAATAGAGTCACAGTACAGAATAGAGTCACAGTACAGAATAGAGTCACAGTACAGAATAGAGTCACAGTACAGAATAGAGTCACAGTACAGAATAGACACATAGTACAGAATAGAGTCACTGCACAGAATAGAGTCACAGTACAGAATAGATTCACAGTACAGAACAGAGTCACAGTACAGAATAGATTCATAGTACAGAATAGAGTCACAGTACAGAATAGATTCATAGTACAGAATAGAGTCACAGTACAGAATAGATTCATAGTACAAAATAGAGTCACAGTACAGAATAGAGTCACAGTACAGAATAGAGTCACGATACAGAATAGATTTATAGTACAGAATAGAGTCACAGTACAGAATAGAGTCACAGTACAGAATAGATTCATAGTACAGAATAAAGACACAGTACAGAATAGAGTCACAGGAGAACAAAGCACAGTACAGAATAGAGTACAGTAAAGCACAGCACAGTACAGTATAGTCACAGTGCAGGACAGCACAGTATGGAATATATACACAGTAGAACACAGCACTGTATAGAATATTCCCAGTACAGAAAAACTCAAGGTGCAGCACAGCAACAGTAGAGAATAAATTCAGTGTATAGCACAGCACTGTATAGAATACTCAAAATGCAACAACACACAGGACAGAACAGTGACAGTTCAGCACAGCACAGTAGAGAATAGAATGACAGAACAGCACAGCACAATACCGAATAGTCACAGTACAGCACAGTAGAGAATAGATTCACAGTATAGAACAGATTCAAAGTACAGAATAGAGTCACAGTACAGAATAGAGTCACAGTACAGAATATAGTCACCTTACAGAACAGAGTCACAGTACAGAATAGAGTCACAGTACAGAATAGAGTCACAGTAGAGAACAGAGTCACAGTACAGTATAGTGTCACAGTACAGAATAGAGTCACAGTATAGAATAGAGTCATAGTACGGAATAGTGTCACAGCTCAGAATAGAGTCACAGTAGAGAATAGATTCATAGTACAGAATAGAGTCATAGTACAGAACAGAGTCATAGTACAGAACAGAGTCACAGTACAGAATAGAGTCATAGTACAGAATACATTCATAGTACGGAATAGAATCACAGTTCAGAATAGAGTCACAGTACAGAATAGAGTCAAGGTACAGAATAGAGTCACAGTACAGAATAGAGTCACAGTACAGAACAGAGTCACAGTACAGAATAGATTTACGTTACAGAATAGAGTCAAGGTACAGAATAGAGTCACAGTACTGAATAGTGTCATAGTACAGAATAGAGTCACAGTTCAGAATAGAGTCACAGTACAGATCAGAGTCACAGTACAGAACAGAGTCACAGTGCAGAATAGTCATAGTACAGAATAGAGTCACAGTACAGAATAGAGTCACAGTACAGAATAGAGTCACAGTACAGAACAGAGTCACAGTACAGAATAGAGTCACAGTACAGAATAGAGTCACAGTACAGAATAGAGTCACAGTACAGAACAGAGTCACAGTACAGAACAGAGTCACAGTACAGAACAGAGTTAGAGTACAGAATAGTGTCACAGTACAGAATAGAGTCACAGTACAGAATAGATTCATAGTACAGAAGAGAGTCACAGTAAAGAATAGATTCATAGTACAGAATAGAGTCACAGTACAGAATAGATTCATCGTACAGAATAGAGTCACAGTACAGAATAGATACATAGTATAGAATAGAGTCACAGTACAGAACAGTCACAGTACGGAATAGATTCATAGTACAGAATAGAGTCACAGTACAGAACAGATTCACGGTATAGAATAGATTCACAGTACAGAATAGAGTCACAGTACAGAATAGATTCACAGTACAGAATGGAGTCACAGTACAGAACAGAGTTAGAGTACAGAATAGAGTCACAGTACAGAATAGATTCGTAGTACAGAATAGAGTCACAGTACAGAATAGATACATAGTATAGAATAGAGTCACAGTACAGAACAGTCACAGTACAGAATAGATTCATAGTACAGAATAGAGTCACAGTACAGAATAGAGTTACAGTACAGAATAGATTCATAGTACAGAATAGAGTCACAGTACAGAATAGAGTCACAGTACAGAATAGATTCATAATACAGAATAGAGTCACAGTACAGAATAGAGTTACAGTACAGAATAGAGTCACAGTACAAAATAGAGTCACAGGAGAACAAAGCACAGTACAGAATAGAGTACAGTAAAGCACAGCACAGTACAGTACAGTATAGTCACAGTACAGGACAGCACAGTTTGGAATATATACACAGTAGAACAGAGCACTGTATAGAATATTCCCAGTACAGAAAAACTCAAGGTGCAGCACAGCAACAGTAGAGAATAAATTCAGTGTATAGCACGGCACCGTGTAGAATACTCAAAATGCAACAACACACAGTACAGAACAGTGACAGTTCAGCACAGCACAGTAGAGAATAGAATGACAGAACAGCACAGCACAGTACCGAATAGTCACAGTACAGCACAGTAGAGAATAGATTCACAGTACAGCACAGCAAAGTGCAGAATAGCTACAGTACAGAACAGCACTCAACAAAATAGAGTCACAGTACAGAACTGCACAGTAATGAATAGTTGCAGTACCGCACAGCACAGTACAGAATAAAGACACAGTACAGAATAGAGTCACAGTACAGAATAGAGTCACAGTACAGATTAGATTCAAGGTACAGAATAGAGTCACAGTACAGAATAGAGTCACAGTACAGAATAGATTTACGGTACAGAATAGAGTCACAGTACCGAAGAGAGTCACAGTACAGAATAGAGTCACAGTACAGAATAGTCATAGTACAGAATAGAGTCACAGTACAGAATAGAGTCACAGTACAGAATAGAGTCACAGTACAGTACAGAGTCACAGTACAGAATAGAGTCACAGTACAGAATAGAGTCACAGTACAGAATAGAGTCACAGTACAGAACAGAGTCACAGTACAGAACAGAGTCACAGTACAGTATAGAGTCACAGTAGAGAATAGAATTTCATTACAGAAAAGAGTCACAGTACAGAATAGAGTCACGGGACAACAAAGCACAGTACTAAATACAGTACAGTAAAACACAGCACAGAACAGTATAGTCACAGTACAGGACAGCACAGTATGGAATATATACACAGTCGAACACAGCAGTGTATAGAATATTCACAGTACAGAATAGAGTCACAGTACAGAATAGACACATAGTACAGAATAGAGTCACTGCACAGAATAGAGTCACAGTACAGAATAGATTCACAGTACAGAACAGAGTCACAGTACAGAATAGATTCATAGTACAGAATAGAGTCACAGTACAGAATAGATTCATAGTACAGAATAGAGTCACAGTACAGAATAGATTCATAGTACAGAATAGAGTCACAGTACAGAATAGATTCACAGTACAGAATAGAGTCACGATACAGAATAGATTCATAGTACAGAATAGAGTCACAGTACAGAATAGAGTCACAGTACAGAATAGATTCATAGTACAGAATAAAGACACAGTACAGAATAGAGTCACAGGAGAACAAAGCACAGTACAGAATAGAGTACAGTAAAGCACAGCACAGTACAGTATAGTCACAGTGCAGGACAGCACAGTATGGAATATATACACAGTAGAACACAGCACTGTATAGAATATTCCCAGTACAGAAAAACTCAAGGTGCAGCACAGCAACAGTAGAGAATAAATTCAGTGTATAGCACAGCACTGTATAGAATACTCAAAATGCAACAACACACAGGACAGAACAGTGACAGTTCAGCACAGCACAGTAGAGAATAGAATGACAGAACAGCACAGCACAATACCGAATAGTCACAGTACAGCACAGTAGAGAATAGATTCACAGTATAGAACAGATTCAAAGTACAGAATAGAGTCACAGTACAGAATAGAGTCACAGTACAGAATATAGTCACCTTACAGAACAGAATCACAGTACAGAATAGAGTCACAGTATAGAATAGAGTCACAGTAGAGAACAGAGTCACAGTACAGTATAGTGTCACAGTACAGAATAGAGTCACAGTATAGAATAGAGTCATAGTACGGAATAGTGTCACAGCTCAGAATAGAGTCACAGTACAGAATAGATTCATAGTACAGAATAGAGTCATAGTACAGAACAGAGTCATAGTACAGAACAGAGTCACAGTACAGAATAGAGTCATAGTACAGAATACATTCATAGTACGGAATAGAATCACAGTTCAGAATAGAGTCACAGTACAGAATAGAGTCAAGGTACAGAATAGAGTCACAGTACAGAATAGAGTCACAGTACAGAACAGAGTCACAGTACAGAATAGATTTACGTTACAGAATAGAGTCAAGGTACAGAATAGAGTCACAGTACTGAATAGTGTCATAGTACAGAATAGAGTCACAGTACAGAATAGAGTCACAGTACAGATCAGAGTCACAGTACAGAACAGAGTCACAGTGCAGAATAGTCATAGTACACAATAGAGTCACAGTACAGAATAGAGTCACAGTACAGAATAGAGTTACAGTACAGAACAGAGTCACAGTACAGAATAGAGTCACAGTACAGAATAGAGTCACAGTACAGAATAGAGTCACAGTACAGAACAGAGTCACAGTACAGAACAGAGTTAGAGTACAGAATAGAGTCACAGTACAGAATAGAGTCACAGTACAGAATAGATTCATAGTACAGAAGAGAGTCACAGTAAAGAATAGATTCATAGTACAGAATAGAGTCACAGTACAGAATAGATTAATAGTACAGAATAGAGTCACAGTACAGAATAGATACATAGTATAGAATAGAGTCACAGTACAGAATAGATTCATAGTACAGAATAAAGACACAGTACAGAATAGAGTCACAGGAGAACAAAGCACAGTACAGAATAGAGTACAGTAAAGCACAGCACAGTACAGTATAGTCACAGTGCAGGACAGCACAGTATGGAATATATACACAGTAGAACACAGCACTGTATAGAATATTCCCAGTACAGAAAAACTCAAGGTGCAGCACAGCAACAGTAGAGAATAAATTCAGTGTATAGCACAGCACTGTATAGAATACTCAAAATGCAACAACACACAGGACAGAACAGTGACAGTTCAGCACAGCACAGTAGAGAATAGAATGACAGAACAGCACAGCACAATACCGAATAGTCACAGTACAGCACAGTAGAGAATAGATTCACAGTATAGAACAGATTCAAAGTACAGAATAGAGTCACAGTACAGAATAGAGTCACAGTACAGAATATAGTCACCTTACAGAACAGAGTCACAGTACAGAATAGAGTTACAGTACAGAATAGAGTCACAGTAGAGAACAGAGTCACAGTACAGTATAGTGTCACAGTACAGAATAGAGTCACAGTATAGAATAGAGTCATAGTACGGAATAGTGTCACAGCTCAGAATAGAGTCACAGTACAGAATAGATTCATAGTACAGAATAGAGTCATAGTACAGAACAGAGTCATAGTACAGAACAGAGTCACAGTACAGAATAGAGTCATAGTACAGAATACATTCATAGTACGGAATAGAATCACAGTTCAGAATAGAGTCACAGTACAGAATAGAGTCACAGTACCGAATAGAGTCACAGTACAGAACAGAGTCACAGTACAGAATAGATTCACAGCACAGAATAGAGTCACAGTACAGAATAGAGTCATAGTACAGAATACATTCACAGTACCGAATAGAGTCACAGTACAGAATATATTCACAGCTCAGAATAGAGTCATCATATAGAATAGAGTCACAGTACAGAATAGAGTCACAGTATAGAATAGAGTCACAGTACAGAACAGTCACAGTACTGCACTGCACTGTACAGAAAAAATTCACAGTATGGAACGCACAGTACAGAATATTCACTGTATATCATAGGACCGTACAGAACAGCACGCTGCAGTGCAGTCACTGTACAGAACAGCTCCGTTAGAATAGTCAAAGTACAGCACAGCAGTGTAGCGAATAGTCACAGCACAGAACAGAAACAGGCGCCTTCACCTATCTGCAATTGCCTACTCCCATCGTCTATCACTCCCCACACCACTTCCATCCATGTACCAAACCAAATTTCTCTTATATATTTAAATGAATCCCTCATCCACCTCTTGTGCTGGAAGCTCATTCCATACGCTCTCTGAGTGAATATGTCCCCTCTCATGTTTCCTTAAACTTTTCATCTTTCACCCTTAACCCATGATATATTTAAAGTGTTGATATCCACAGGTTAGGTGCCAGAGGATTGGAGGATAGCTCATGTAGTTCTGTTGTTCACATACCTGTCACAAACAGGAGAACATCTGCAGATGCTGGAAATCTGAGCAACACACACAAAATGCTGAAGGAACTCTGTAGGCCAGGCAGCATCTATGGAAATGAGTACAGTCGATGGTTAGGGTGGAACCCCTTCAGCAGGACTGGAGAAATATAGATGAGGAGTCAGAGTTTAAAGGTGAATGGAAGGGAGGGAGAAACACAAGATTATAGGTGAAACTGGGAGAGGAAGGAGTGAAGAAAAAAGCTGGGAAGTTGATTGGTGAAAGAGATACAGGGCCGGAGAAGGAGGAATCTAATCAGAGAGAACAGAGGCCAAAGGAAGAAAGAAAAGGGGTGGAGGAAAACCAAAGGGAAGTGATAGGCAGGGAAGGAGATAAGGTGAGAGAAGGAAAAGGGGATGGGGAATGCTGAGAAGTTCGAGAAATTAAAATCCATGCCATCATGTAGCAGAAATATTTAAAATGTCGATATCCATGGGTCAGGTGCCGGAGGATTGGAGGATAGCTCATGTAGTTCCGTTGTTTAAAAAAGGCTCAAAAAGTAAGCCGGGAAGTTTGACATCGGTAGTATGTAAGTTATTGGAAGGAATACTAAGAGATAGGATCTACAAGTATTTGGATAGACAAGGACTTATTAGAAACAGTCAGCATTGCATTGTGTGTGATAGGTCATGTTTAACCAATCTATTAGAGTTTCTTGAGGAAGTTACCAGGAAAGCGGATGAAGGGAAGGCAGTGGATGTTATATACGTGGACTTCAGTAAGGCCTTTGACAAAGTCCCGCAATGGAGGTTAGTTAGGAAGATTCAGTCACTAGGTATACATGGAAAAGTAGTAAATTGGATTCGACATTGGCTCAATGGAAGAAGCCAGAGAGTGATAGTGGAGGATTGCTACTCTGAGTGGAGGCCTGTGACTGGTGGTGTGCCACAGGGATCAGTGCTGGGTCCATTGTTTTTTGTCATCTATATCAATGATCTGAATGAATATGTGGTAAATTGGATCAGCAAATTTGCTTATGATACAAAGATTGGAGGTGTAGTGGACAGTGAGGAAGGTTTTCAAAGCTTGCAGAGGGATTTGGACCAGTTGGAGGAATGGGCAGAAAAAGAGCAGAAGGAGTTTAATGTGGACAAGTGTGAGGTATTGCACTTTGGAAGGTCAAACCAAGGTAGAACATATAAGGTAAATGGTAGGACTCTGAGGAGTGCAATAGAACAGAGGAATCTGGGAGTACAGGTACATAATTCCCTAAAAGTGGTGTCACGGGTAGATAGGGTAGTAAAGAGAGCTTTTGGTACATTGGCCTTTATAAATGAAAGTATTGAGTATACGAGTTGGAATGTAATGATATTGGTGAGACCAAATTTGGAGTATTGTGTGCAGTGTTGGTCACCTAATTAAAGATACTAATAAGATTGAAAGAGTGCAGAGAAGGTTTACAAGGATGTTGCCGGGACTTGAGAAACTGAGTTACAGAGAAAGGTTGAATAGGTTAGGACTTTATTCCCTGGAGCATAGAAGAATGATGGGAGATTTGATAGAGGTGTATAAAATTATGCTATGTATAGATAGAGTGAATGCAAGCAGGCTTTTTCCACTGAGGCCAGGGGAGAAAAAAAACAGAGGTCATGGGTTAAGGGTGAAGGGGAAAAGTTTACAGGGAACATTGGGGGGGCTTTTTCATGCAGAGAGCGATGGGAGTGTGGAATGAGCTGCCAGATGATGTGGTGAATGCGGGCTCACTTTTGACATTTAAGAAAAACTTGGAAAGGTATATGGACGAGAGGGGTTTGGAGGGATATGGCCCAGGTGCAGGTCAGTGGGACTAGGCAGAAAAATGGTTCGGCACAGCCAAGAAGGGCCAAAAGGCCTGTTTCTGTGCTGTAATGTTCTATGGTTCTATGGTGGAAGCTACCTGGAAGGAATATATGGTATTGTTCCTTCAACTTAAGTTTAGCCTCATCATGACAGTAAATGTTGGAATGGGAAGTGAAACTAAAATAGGTGGCTACTGGGAGACGGAGCATAGATACTTGGTGAAGCAGTTTCCCAATCTACACTATGTCTCACTGATATACAGGAGACCACACTGTGGGAGTGCTGGACACAGTATTTGAGCCCAAAAGATTCTCAGGTGAAGTGTCACCTCACCTGGAAGCACTGTTTAGGGCCCTGAATGGTAGTGATGGAAGAAAGCATAGGGGTAGGTGTAGCACTTGTTCCACTTGCAAGGGTAAGTGCCAGGAGGGAGATCAGTGGGGAAGGACGAATAGTCAAGAGAATTGTGTAGGGAGCAGTCCCTGAGGAAAGCAGACAGTGGGGAAGGGGAGGGTGTTTGGTGTGGGATCCCGTTGGAGACAGTGCAAGTTAAGGAGAATTATGTACTAGGCATGAAGGATGGTGGGGTGGTAGATAAGAGGAACTCTATCCCTGGTAGGATGGTGCAAGGATGGGGTACAAGCCAATGTGTGCGAAATGGAAGAGACGTGGATGAGGGCAGTGTTGTTGGTGCACTAATGTAGTTGCCAATATAGCGTTGGAAAAGAAAGGGAGTGACACCAGTGTATGCTGGCAACATAGACCGTTCCCTTAGCCAACAAAACTACAGGCATGTGAGTGCCCATAGCCATACCTTTTATTTGAAGGAAGTGGGGTGAGTCAAAGGAGAAATTATCGAGAGTGAGGACAGGTTCCGCTAGATAGAGGAGAGTGGTGGTGGAGGGGCACTGGCTAGGTCTGGTGGAAGAAACGGAGAGCTTTAAGGCCTTGCTGGTGGGGGAATGGAGGTGTATAGGGACTGGAAATCCATCGTAAAAATAAGATGATGTGGCACACGGGAACTTGAAATCATTGAAAAATTCCCGAGCGTGTGAAGTGTCACAGATGTAGATAGGAAGGGACTGAACTGGGGAAATAAAGCAGAGTTGAGATATGCAGACATGAGTTCAGTGGGGCAGGAACAAGCTGAAACAATGGGTCTATCTGGAGGGTCAGTTTTGTGGATCTTGGTAGGAGGTAGAAATGAGAGGAGCAGGATGTGAGAACTATGAGGCTGGTGGTAGTGTTATACCTGTTATGTTTTTACTTTACAAAGACAAATTTGCATGGGTAAAAACTCTAGAACTATTGTATTTACAGATTTACAGAAAGGCTACAGCTCAACCACATTTTACTCAGGACCTTCAGCACACTGAGAACGTGTGTGACCTGTTCACGAACACTACTTCTGGTTTTGGGTGAACCACCCACATTTCCTATGGGGAGCTGAAGTTCTTTATTATGTACATACACACTAACTCATCTGCCCCCTTTAAAGAGAAATAATCACAATACTTTGTCCTTACCAGGACCAATAATCCTTTCCAATATTTACATTACCTTCAACTGTATTGATCAAATACAGTTCCTTATTCACTCAACTTTTTTCAATCTGCCTTTGTGATGGTTTAACAAGCCCTTTCAGTCTGCTATTTGTTTCCATAGATGTATAGCTTTCATTTGCTCTAGTCAGTCTCTATTCTTGTTCTTGAGGTGTAGCCATTATTTGCTCCATGTCCCTCATAATGGAGCCTTGGACTATATCCATGTCAATGGTGAGTTTTTGCACAAGTTCTACTTGATTTTGTCTCAATTCACAAAGCTCTTTCTGTTGGCTGCATATCGTAGATAGATAATCCTCCTGTTGGTTTGTGTTTAACTGATAGTGTTGTTCTGACCATCGGATCTGCGTGGTCTCCTGTCTTTTTTTTCATTTCTCCTCCTCAACTTTGGTGGGGAACGTGGAGATCTTTTGATTTCCAGTCTTTAATTGGATCTCTTGAACTTTGCGACAGTGGGCTCTCTTGGCAGCAGCTTCCTTCTGTCGAAACCTAGTGTCTCTTTCTTAGTCACTCGTGGTATTCAGTTATGCTTTGTATTTGGACCTCATGCTGACTTCTGACACCATGTTAAGTTTGTTCTTTAACAAAGACAAACATGCATGGGTAAAAACACAAACTATTGTATTTACAGATCTACCGAATGGCTTCAGCTCAACTACATTTTACTCAGGACCCTCAGCCCACCAAGAGCGTGTGTGACCTGTTCACCAACGTCACCTCCTGTTCTGGGTGAACCACCTGCATTGCATGCTGGGAAATGCATTATCCTTTCAGGTTAAGAACAGAAAAGAATTCCACAATGTTAGAGTTTCCTGAAACGCTTAATAAAACAAGCACTGGTTCAGTGGGAGCAACGGGTCTTTGATAACCAGTTTACTTCTGACAGATTGGAGAACAGATGATTTAACCAGATAACTGAATTTAAGTCTTTGCAAGCATCTCAGTGGCTTTTTGCATGTTTCAAAACAATATTCTGAAGTAGAGAATGTGGTAGCCGATTTCTATACAGCAAGATCCCAGATGAATTTTTGTAGCTAGCCCCTTTGATTGAAGATGGTGCTGGTGAAGCTCAGTGACTATTTGTTGGTGGCAAATAAAATTATAAAAAAATCAACATTTTATTAATTGCACTTTTCCTGGTAAATGATCAGTGCAAACAATAGACTGTAACTTCCTTGTTGGAGCTGATCTTTTGAACTGCCTATATCACATTTTTTCAGTATGAACTGAAGTCTCAAAGGTGCAGAGTTGCCCAGAGGTGGCATAGGCTGAATCTGGGCTGCAAAGTGTGGATTAAGACATCGTTGGTCATTACTGGAGTGGGTAGATGCAATCAGATGCACCAGAACTGAGTTGAGGTAAGTGGAAGTGAGGCAGAGTTGAGGCAGAGCCTGGGCCCAACAGCGAGGACAGATCTGAGTTTTGGTCAACTCAGGCACCAAGTCAAATTGGAAAGGTCAGATAAGGGTCGAACTGAGATGGCGGGGCTCGGGTCCAAGAGTGTGTCAAAGCAGCTGGGCCCAGCTCTGAGAGCAACAAATGACTCGAGGTTTGGACAATTTAAGTGCTGGGCCAGATTGAAAAGGTCAGGGTGTCGGGACCAGAGGCAAGAGGTGGTTTGGTTCAGCTCTATGCTCTGCAAAGTTTACTCATCTTTTTACTCAACTGTGGCTGTGGCCAGCAACTAATAGATTTCTGAAAAACAGGTTTTATTGGGGTTCTTTGTTTTGTGGCTGCCTACAGGGAGACAAATCTCAAGGTATAATAAAGTATACAACCTTTGATAATAAATGTACTTTGAACTTTAGATTGAAAACCATTTGCTTCTACTCCAGTCGGTAAGTGATGAGACTGATGTGGATCCCAAGGCTACCCCAGATGCGGCAAGAGCTGCCTGATGGGATGGGTGGTTGAATAGGTCATGCAGTGGTTGCCTTTCCTCCTGGAATGCTTTGTCTTGCTGACACATAAACGCAAGGTTTTCATCTCTGTTGTGAATTCTCCTGCTCTGCTTTGAGCAATCGTAGGCCTAAATTCCACAAATTGATTGCTGATAGAGCAGTCTTGAACCTTTCCCTTTGTCCTCACCAGGAGGCCTTCTGCAGCCTCGAGTGTCAACTAACTGCACATGCTATCAGAGCAGAGTATTTATTTTAACCAGCTCCTTACTTACTTTACATTGAAACACTATCAATGTAAATGATTATTGATAATTACAGCTAAAATAAAGAACCTGTATATCTCTTTTGAGGGGTATAAAGGACTATCCTTTTTTACTTCTGGGAGCTGGAATCTGGCATGGCTTTTAAAGGTGTTTATTATAAATGTATAATGGCACAGTGGTTGGTAGAATTGTCGACTTCATTTATAGTTACAGGACATTTATAATCTCTACACATCAGCAGGATTGTGTTTTCTTTTTGAGCAGTGAGCTTTTCTGTTGTGACAACTGCTGGGGTTCAGTAATGGACCATGACTGAGAACAAGGGAGTTTCAACAATGATTGTGTTCCAAACTGCTTCAATAGAGTTCACTTAAAAATATGCAGTATGTGAACTGCCTCTTGTGTGCTATTAAAACCAGTAAAGTAACGGCATATTATTAGCTTTCTCTGGTATACAATTTTTAATTATTGGAGAAGAGTTGTCTCCTCAAATGCAGCTGAAAGTTTCATCCACTTTTTAAAGTCAGTCCAAAGAAGACCAGAATTGGTTTAGTTCTGTGTTATGTATAGAATTCCTCCTTGACACAGACATGAATCAGATGTTTGTTAGAAGTAAGGATTATTAAAGAATGCAACTATCAAAGTTTGTTCTGAAATCTTTAGCAATGAAAGATGATGCAGCTGCAGGAACTCAAGATGAAAAATCACCATGGCAATAAAATAATTGTGTAAAGAATCATCCAGTTGGCTTGAGTCTCCTAGAAGGGAGTAAGTGAAGGGCTGAGTTTGTTGAGGATTTAAAGGTGGGAGAGGGCCTGAGATACATATCAAGTCAGAGCCTGCATATAGTGAAGTCACAATAGTGGCAAATTTATTAAAATCCATTAAAATAGATTTTTCTGGTAAACTTTATAACACTTCAGGCATTAATCCAACAGCATTTTACCACATCTTCGACAGTGTCACAACTAGTAATTTTTAAAAAAATCAAATGTTATGGAGGAAAGCTCACAACGATATTGCTTCTTTCTCTTCCTATTGAAGATTTTTTAAAAAATGACAAATAAATGGGATTTAATAATTCTGTAAAGGCTGTATTATTGATGAATTTAAAAATCTGTTCATAATTTGTGTACACAGAGGCAGGATTAACAAAGTAAAGCATTAAGGAAGTCATTAGTCTTGCAGTGACCAGTCTGTAACTGCAATTTGGGCTTCAGCTAGGCTGTTCTGTGACTATAATTATACTTCTGCTCAGCTGAAGTCCCAATTATCATGTCCAGGAAATAGTTCCTGAATGCATGTTAAAAGCACACTCCCCGCAGTTCAGAAATTAAATGTTTAGGAAACACTTACTGAGGAGCCACATCCACTGAATATTTAAATTAATGCCATTTAGGTTTAAGAAGTGCCTGGACTCCAGCAGAAGCAGATTTGATCATGCAGGCTCTTTTGTGTCTGGAAAGATTCAATTTACTTTGTCCCAACTAACTTAACACTAACATAGTCCAAAAAAATTGCTTTATAGCAATGCTGAGCTTGTTATAGAAGTGATTCCTTAATGAATGAGGTATGCGTAGATAGCTGTTTTATTCTGCTAGCAGTTGCTGTTTCTCCTTTAAGGTACAGAGCAGCAGTCACAGTCATCTCCGGCTGAATTCACTCAATTAGCAGCTGCCACAGCTTTCATTACCTTTCCTCTATTGTTATCTTTCTGGAAGGACTCTGGGTTTACTTTCTAAGTTTCTGGATGTGGATGTAGCTGGCAAGGGTTGCAGTATTTTGTGAGAAGGTGATGATAGCGATCGATCTTGAACCTGTGTAGTCAATGTGATTGATACTTTACAATATTGCAGGGAAGGGATTTCCAGGATTTTGACTTGGTAATATCAATTCCAATAGACTTTGAAGCTTTGGACACCACCTCACTTTTTTAAATATACAGTATTTCTGTTTTTGCACATTTTTTAATAACTATTCAATATATGTAATTGACTTACTGGTTTATTATAATGTTTTATTTTATTTATTATTTTTTTCTCTCTCTGCTATATTATGTTTTGGATTGAACTGCTGCTGCTAAGTTAACAAATCTCATGTCACATGCTGGTGATAACAAACCTGATTCTGATTCTGAAGGCGTGAGGCTTGCAGACAACCTTGCAGGTTAAAATGCTTCCAGTTATAAGTGCCTTTAGGGAGGTGTTTACAGGAGGTGCAGGTTCTGCATTTTGGAGGTGAAACAGATGGTGTCTTGGGAATCGGAATACTGCATTGGTGATGGGAGAAATTGGAAGTTCAGACTGGTGGATGAAGCACTAATCAAAAGAGCTGCTTTATCTTGATTGGCTGAAAATTTCTTATGTGCTCCTGCAGCTGAATGCATATGTGAGATAGAGTGTGTTTGTTCAGATGTCTGACGATATTTTGTAGGTGGTAGTTTCAGTCTGATTATAGTCTTCAAAATGGACCTTGATAGTTGATACAACACGAGTGAATCTGCAGATGCTGGAAATAAATAAAAAACACAAAATGCTGGCAGAACTTAGCAGGCCAGACAGCATCTATGGGAGGAGGTAGTGACGGCGATTTGGGCCGAAACCCTTCATCAGGAGTGAAGTAACATGGGATGGTTGAGGGGGGATAAGAAGTGGGGGGAGGGATGAAGTAGAGAGCTGAGAAGTGATAGGCTGGAGGGAAATGGGCTGGGGGAAGCTGGAGAATTATGGGAAATAAAAGAGAAAGAAAGGTAGGAGGAGAGATTATAGTGAGGGGGAGAGATTATAGTGAGGGGGGAAAAAGAGACAGAAAGAGAACCAGACTAAAATAATAGATAGGGATGGGGGTAAGGGGGAGCAGGGTTATCAACGGAGGTCAGTGAGTTGGATGTTCATGCTGGCAGGAAGGAGGCTACCTAGGCGGGAGATAAGGTGTTGCTCCATCGACCTGCATGTGGCCTCACACGTTGATCTTTGTCTGTCTGCAAGGCATCTATGGTGTTACATTTAATCCTGCAGGGGGCAGCAAAGCATCACTGTTGGTTTGAGGAACAGTTTCTCCAGTTGAACCTGAGCTGTTTTGATAAGGTCTTAATACAACATTCTAGCAACCAGATGGTGCTCTACGTTTATAAATGGATACAGGTGGGGATTCTTTTTTTCTCTAAATGGGATTTAACCTTCCTTACAGTTATGCTTTATTACCAAATACTAGATATGCTTTTATCTAAAACCAAAGGCACCCTTCCTGCTCAAATGAACTTTTGTTTATATTATCCATAACCGAGGACATTCCAAAACATGGGATTGTTTTGAAACTTACTGCTTTTGTGTAGGTATTTGGCTCCCACAAACAGTAATGAAATAATTACCAGATAATCTGCTTAAAAATGATTATTGTGAAAATATATTTGAGAGAACCTGTTTACTTTACTTCAGAAACAGCTGTTGGTGTCTTTAATATTCATCTCACAGGCTACAAAAGATGGTACAACCAACAATTTATTCCTTACTAGATTGGAATCAGGCTTTGATGTGTTCCAGTAAACTCTAGAGTGCTCTTGATGAAGATACTTTTTGAGTCTACACACACACTGTCAGTACAGCCATGGTCCCCAGGCAGAACATGCCCTCTTCATGTTATTAACATTGAGAAGGAGCCTAAAGATCCAGACTGAATGTTTTTGAAACTACTTCAGCCCCCCTGCCATCATATTTCTGAATAGTCTATGAACCTATGCACAATACTTCAATATTTTGCTCACTCACTTTTTGCACTATTTACTTATATTTCATATTGTAACTGACCCTTCATCAGGATGTAAAACATTGCTTGTTGGTTCCCCTCCATGGATCCTGCCTGAACTGTGGAGTTCCTTTTCTCATTTTGTGTATGTGACTCTGCATTTCCAGCATCTGCAGAGTCAATTTTGTTTAAAATAACTTAGTGATGGCATTTGGGCTTCCCAGGTATCGTGATGCTGGGAAGATGTTGTGCATGAAAGCAGAGTTAAAATATGAAATCTTAAGGAACTCCTGTTTCATTTGGACCTATTCCAGTAGTCTGAACTTTATTGTACCCAGCACACTCTGAATAAAAGTGGGGACATTTGACAAAAGGTTCTTCAATAGCTTCCAAAGTAGGATGGGAATAGAAACATCAAAGAATTTGCAAAGAACTTATCAGAGCTCTCGGCTCACATGATAAATAACCACTAAAAGCTTTCAGAGTCAATAGCATTAATCAGATGTCCATCCATTTCCTTCAGTAAGAGAAAAAGTAAGCTGGAAAGAAAAAAACAATATACAAAATAAATAGTAATTTTACAAAAATAATTAATTCTACTGTAGATTTACAATTCTAAGGAAATGTCAGTGGGATGTAATCTGCAAATTTAATTACAATTATTTAAACTGTGATCTCATTCAGCTTTATGAATTCTGTTTTAGTTGGTGAATCTGACCACACACACTGAGCTAATCACATATTTAAAATACCATTTCATTAGGTAGTGTCACTAGTCTGTCATTTCTAATTACAGATCATCCTTGGACAGATCCAGGTTCCGAAACAACCCACTCATGTTGAGTTATGCTTGTCAAATTATGAAGGGTATGTTTGCATTCTTTGATGGAAGCAAATGGATAATTTTCTTCATGCATCATTGTTGTGAGAAGCAATATTTGAACTACTGATCATATTTTCTTGGATTAGAGCAATCAATGTTAAAAATGGTCTTGAAAATGAATGCTATGTAAAATACATTTAATATTGATTTTTTATGTCCATAGATTGATGTGAAGGTATCCTTTTCCTTACTTGCCCTCATGTTGGTCTACCTTGGGACATGCTGGTTCAGGTTTGCATTCATTGAGTTTTGTCCAATCTTAGGTAACACTTGTCTGGAGATGGAATTTAGCAGGACAAGGAGCTTTCATCACCACAAGCTTGAGCTCATCTTGATGTTCAAGCTGTGAACAGGATTTGCTATGGTTTGAACAGAAAAATGGTGAGGTATACCAATACAAGGGCTATTATCTTAATGTTGGATCTTGGTATTTAGACAGAAGATCAGAAAGCATGTTTTTACTGAAGAACTTAGAAAATTGGATCCAGGAGAAGGGGTGATTGGCAAATGAGGGTGGGAATGCTGCCAGAAGCTGGAAAGACAAAGGGCTCAAGATGATGGAATATGATAGGAGGCGATGTAACTATCATCGCCTGGAGTAAGGAATAGCAGGAGGAGGTAGAAAGGAGAACCAGTGGGTGAATGCCTGTACATGATGAGCAGATGGAGACAGAGAAGTGAAAATTGGGAAAGATGTAGAGACATGTGGCTAGTTGGATCAGGAGGACAAAAAAGGAGAAGGAAAAAGAAAAATAAAGGACAGAGTGATACGCACATGAAATTCTGTAGATGCTGGAAATCCAGAGCACCACACACAAGATTCTGGAGGAGCTCAGCAGATCAGGCAGCATCTATGGAAATGAACCAACAGTTGAAGTTTTGGATCAAGATCCTTCTTCAGGACAGAGGGAGTTTGAGAATTCACTGTTCATGGCACCAGGTTGGACTAAGACCATAAGACTTTAAAACATAGGAACAGAATTAGGCTATCTGGCCCATCAAGTATGCTCCACCATTTCATCATGGCTGATTCATTATCCCTCTCAACCACATACTTTAGTCTGCTCCCCATAACCTTTTTGAACCAATCAACACCCACTTTAAATAAACATAATGATGGCCTCCACAGCTGTCTGTGGTAATAGATTTCAGATTCACTACCCTCTGACTAAAGAAATTCCTCCTCTGTTCTGTTCTATTCTGAGGCTGAGCTCTTGATTTTCCCACTGCTGGAAACATCTTCTCCATGTGCACTTTATCAAGGCCTTTCAATAATTGGTAGGTTTCAAAGATATCCCCTCATTTTCTCTAAACTCCAGAAATTATAGACCCAGAGCCATCAAACTCTCCTCATACAATAACTTTTTCATTTCCAGGATCATTTCCTTAAACCTGCACTGCCATCACATCCTTTCCTAGATATGGGACCTGAAGCTGCTCACAATAGTTCATATGTAATCAACATTATCTACTTGATATTGTATTCTAGTCCTCTGAAAATGAAGGCTAATATTGCATTTGCCTTCTTTACCATTGTCTCAGCCTGCAAGGTGACCCTTAGGGATTTCCACACTAGGAATCTGAGGTCCCTTTGCACCTCTGTTTTCTGAAATTGTTCCCTATTTAGAAAATAACCTATAACTTTATTCCTTCTGCCAAAGTGCTTGACCATACACTTTTCTACATTGTATTCCATCTGCTCCTTCTTTGCTCATTCTCCTAATCTGTCCTTTTGCATACTCACTGTTTCCTCAACACTACCTGCCCCTTCACCTATCTTTAGATCATACACAAACTTAAACGCAAAATTATCAACTCTGTCATCCAAACCATTAACATATAACTTGAGAAGTAGTGGACCTAGTACTAACCCCTGCAGAACAATACTAGTCACCAGCAGTCAACCAGAAAAACTCCATTTGTTGCCACCTTTATCCTTCTGCCATGTTAGTATACTTCCTGTAATAGCATCATGAGCTTGTATTTTGTTTAGCAAGCTCTTGTGTGGTACCTAGTCAGAGGCCATCTGAAAATTCAAGCATATAACATCTACTCCTTTATCTAACTTACATGTTATTTCTTCAAAACTTCCAACAGGTTTGTCAGGCAAGATTTCCCTTTAAAGAAACCATATTGACTTCGGCCAATTTTATTGTGTGCCTCCAAATAGCCCACACCCTCTTCCTAATGGACTGTAACATCTTGCCAACTACTGAAGTCTATAATTTATTTTTTGCCTCCCTCTCTTCTTAAGGAATGGAGTGACATTTGCAATTTTCTAGTCCCCCAGAACCATTCAAGAACCTAATGATTCTTGAACGATCACTACAAATATGTCTCTACAATCTCTTCAGCTACCTCTTTTGGAATAGTGGGGTGTAGTCCATCAGGTCCAGGTGACTTATCTACCTTTAGACCTTTCAGCTTCTCAAGTACCTTCTCCTTGGTAATAGCAACAACACTCACTTCTGCACCACCTCCCCGACATGCTCAAATTTCTAACCTGCTGTTGATGTCTTCTATGGTGAAGACTGACACAAAATACTAATTGAGTTTGCCTACCATTTCTTTGTTCCATTTCAGAATCAGGTTTATTATCACTGACATATGTTGTGTAATATGTTGTTTTGCGGCAGCAGTACAAAGCAGCACATAAAAATATCTAATTTACAGTTAATATAAAAAGATAGCACACAAGATAAAAGAAAAGGGTTCATGGACTGTTCAGAAATCTGATGGCCGAGGGAAAGACGCTGTTCTAAAATGTTGACTTTGGTTCTACAGGCTCCTTTCTGATGGTAGTAATGAGAAGAAGGCAGGTCTTGGGTGGTGAGGGCCCTTCCTGAGGCACTGCCTTTCGAAGATGCCATTGACGGTGTCTATGATGAAGATGGCTGAGTCTACAACCCTCTGCAGCTTTTTTTGATCCTGTTTGTTGAAGCCTCCATACAACCAGTCAGAATGCTCTCCTCAGTACATCTGCAGAAATTTGCTGGAAGATTTGGTGACATACCGAATCTGCTCAAACTCCTAATGAAGGGTGGTCTGTGGTATTCCTTCCTTGTGGTCGCATTAATGTGTTAGGAACAGCTTCTTCCCCTCTGCTATGAGATGTCTGAATGGTCCATGAATGTATGAATGTTACCTCACTATTCCTCTTTCACACTACTTATTTATTTATGTTGTATTTTTTACTTTTATAAGTCTTTTTGCTTCTTGCAATGTACTGCTGCCACTAAACAACACATTTCACAATGTATGTCAGTGATCATGAAGCTGATTCTGATTATGAAATGGACCGCTGATATTTTGGATCAAGTCCATTGGGTTAGGATCTATTATTTTAATGCTAAGGATTGGTAGTGTGGCAGATTTTGAGAATGTGGTCACTTTCCAAGAGCTGGTGAATTGGGACACAGTAGGCATGTCGAGACCTGAAGATACCTCTTCACTTACAATATATCTGCAGTGTAAAAAAATCAAAAATAATGTGTTTATTTTTAAGAAAATGGGAAAAATAAAAAGGACTTTCTGTTTTCAGAATTCTTGAGACCTAAGTTAGCCATAAATTCAATGAGGCAAGAAATATTAAATGGTCTCCTCCTGTACTAAAAATGTCCATGTTTGTTGAGTTTGCTGTAATTCTTTAGGACAGTTTCAGTAGCTTCAGGGCAGAGATGCTGACAGCATGGGCCCACACTCGTCAGCCTGATTCCACAGAAGGAAATCACAGGGAGGACAGTCTCTTGAATGCAGAGAGCAGATGTGCCCAGAGTGGAAAAGGAGAAGTGTCTCTGAGAAAGCTTTCACACAAGTCATGCAAGCAAAGCATTGTTTATGAAAGTGCACCTACCATTTATTTAATGATGATAGTATTCAGATCATTTCTTGTGCTGATCAGAATGTTAGGTGAGAATTTTTAAGTAATGTGAAACATAATGAGGAGTTAATATTGCTGAGGTCTCCAGTCTCATCTATAATTCGTTTTTCAGCTCCTGAAGTCATTGCAAGTTCATTATTACATTTCCTGTAGCCTTCAATGTCTTGATAATTTTTATTATCAGTGTGTTGTTTGATATTTTGACCTGACACTTTGCAGCAAGAAGCATTGTGTTATGTCTAATGGTCATGCAAGTGCAGGCAACTGAGGCTAATTAGAAACTGTTTGGCAACAGTCCCTTGCCACAATTAGGAGGCACAATGACCAAGTAAGTTAAAGGAATCCTGGCTACTATCGCGATTAATTTTTGTCTTTTGCTCCAAATAAGTGGCTGCCCCAATTAAATGATGGCCCAATTAACCAGAGTCCATTTAATATAAAACATGTGAGAAAATGGAGTACTGTAAGTTCAAAGTTCATTAATTATCAAAGTATGTATGCATTATACAACCTTGAGATCCATCTTCTAACAGGAAGCCATGAAACAAAGAAACTCACAAGAATCCTTTAGAAAAGGCCATCAAACAGCCATTGTGCAGAGAGAAAAAAATGACAAATCATGCAAACAATAAATACAAGCAAATGCCATTCTGAACTTAAACCCATCCACAGACAGAGCGGTGAAATGAGCGGCCTGTCCCTCACCTCAGGCCCCGACACCCTGACCTTTTCACTCTGGTCCAGTGCCTAGATTCTTCTCCAAGCATCACCTTCAGTTGCTTTGGTATGATGTGGGGCATGAACTCCACATCTCAATTCGACTTGTACTCAACCGTTCTGATTCAGCATGGAACTTAAATCATCATCCAAACATCGGGTTCAGTTGCCTCAAAAATACTATGTTGTGTTTGAAGACAAGAAATCTTTGAGTGAAGCAGACAAAGAGGGCTTGTAGTAGAGCATGAAAATGAGGGAGCCTCATATACTAGGTGGGAAAACAGTGCAGCTATTAGGCTGGAGAGATAATGGTAGGCTAGTGAATAAAGGGTTTCAGCATGATGAGAAGTGAGTGAGTAGGTGAAGGGAGGATAGAGGGTTTGATGATAATGGGAAGTGAGTGAGAAGTTGAGAGGAGGATAGAGGATTTGAAGATGATGAGAGAGGTGAGTGAGGAAGTGAGGGGAGGATAAAGAGTTTGAAGATGAGAGAGATGAGTGGAGGATAAAGGGTTTGAAGTCAATGAGAGGGAGATATGGCGTAGTGGCAATTACCACTGGATGAATAATCCAGAGACCCAGTTATATGCTGGTGACATGAGTTAAAATCCCACCATGACAGATGGTGCATTTGAATTCAATAAAAATATCTGATGACAATGAAACTGAGTCGATTGTTGTAAAAACTCATCTGGTTCACTACTGTCCTTTGGGGAGAGGGGGGAATCTTGCCATCCTTACCTGATCTGGCCCATATGTGACTCCAGATCCACAGCAATGTGGTTGACTCTTAAGTGTCCTCTGAGATGGCCTAGCAAGACATTCAGTTGTATCCATCTGCTAAAAAGAAAATAATAAGGAATGAACCCAGACGGACAGCTCAGCGTTGACGTAGGCACTGGGAACGACAAACAAAACCAGCCCTGTTGACCCTGCAAAGTTCTCCTTACCAACACCTGAGGACTTGTGGCAAAGCTGGGAGAGCCGTCTCACAGACTACTCAAGCAACAGCCTGACAGAGTTGTACTGACAGAATCATATCTTACAGTTAACATCCCTGACTCGACCAGCACCATTCCTGGGTATGTACTGACTCACTAGCAGGACAGACCAGCAGAAGTGGTGGCACAGTGGTATACAGCAGAGAGAGAAATGCTTTGGTAACTCTCAACATCAACTTTGGACCCCTTGAAGTCTCATGGCACCAGTTTACACATGGGCAAGGAAAGCTCCTGCTGATTACCACGTCCCGTCCTCCCTCAGCTGGTGAATCAGTACTTCTCCATGTTGAGCAGCACTTGGAGGAGGCACTGAGGGTGACAAGGAGTCAACCCTCCTGATGAAGGGTTTTGGCCTGAAACATCGTCACTACCTCCTCCCATAGATGCTGTCTGGCTTGCTGAGTTCTGCCAGCATTTTGTGTTTTTATTTATTTCTAGCATCTGCAGATTCACTTGCGTACAATCTATAACCTCATGGCCTGGCATATTCCCCACTCTTACGTTACCATCAGGCCAGGGGATCAACCCTGGTTCAATGAAGAGTGCAGGAGGGCAGGCCAAAAACAACACCAGGCATACCTCAATATGAGGAGTCACCCCGGTGAGGTCACAATACAAGACTACTTGTGTGCCAAATGCCATAAGCAGCAAGTAATAGACAGAGCTAAGTGATCCCACAACCAACGGATCAGATCTAAACTCTGTAGTCCTGCCACATCCAGCTGTGAATTGTGGTGGACAATCAAACAACTCACTGGAGGAGGGTCCACAAATATCCCCATCCTCAATGAGAGAGGAGCCCAGCACACCTGTGCAGAGGATACGGCTGAGGCATTTGCAACAACCTTCAGTCAGAAGCACCAAGATGATCCAGCTCGGCCTCCAAAAGTCCCAGCATCCCAGATGTCAGTATGCAGCCAATCCGATTCACTCCACGTGATATCAAGAAATGGCTGAAAGCACTGGATACTGCGAAGGCTATGGGCCCAGACAAAATCCCAGCAGTAGTCCTGACGACTTTTGCTCCAGAACTTGCTGCATCACTAACTAAGCTGTTCCAGTACAACTACAACACCAGCATCTACCCGACAATGTGGAAAATTGCCCAGGTATATCCTATACACAAGAAACAGGATAGGTCCAATCCCCAATTACTGCCCTATCAGCCTACTCTCAATCATCTGCAAAGTAATGAAAGGGGTCATCAACAGTGCTATCCTGCAGCACCTAGTCGGCAATAACCTGCTTACAGATGCCCAGTTTGGGTTGCATCAAGGCCACTCAGCTCCTGACCTCTAAAGAGCTAAATACCAGAGGTGAGGTGAGAGTGGTAGCCCTTAACATCAGGTGGCATTTGATTGAGTATGGCATCAAGGTGCCCAAGCTAAATTGGAATCAATGGGAACTAGGGGGAAAACCCTGGAATCATACATGACACAAAGGAAGATGGTGTGGTGGTTGGAGGTCAATCATCACTGCAGGAGTTCCTCAGGGAAGTGACCTAGGACCAACCATCTTCAGCTGCTTCATCAACAACCTTCCTTCCATCAGAAGGTCAGAAGTGAAGATGTTTGCAGATGATTGCACAATGTTCTGCACCATTCGTGACTCCTCAGACAGTGAAGCAGTTCATACCCAAATGCAGCAGGACATGGACAAGACCCAGGCTTGGGCTGACAAGCGGCAAGTAACATTCGAGCCACATGAGTGCCGGGCAATGGCCATCTCCAACAAGAGAGGATCTAACCATCATCTCCTGACATTCAGTGGCATCACAATAATTGAATCCCCTACTGTCAACATCCTTGGTGTTACCATTGACAGAAAACTGATCTTGTCCAGCCATATAAACAGTGTGGGTACCAGAGAAGGTCAAAGGCTAGGTATCCTGCAGTGTGTAACTCACCTCCTGTCACCCCAAAGCCTGTCCACCATGTCCACCATCTCAGGTCAGGAGTGTAATGGAATACTCGCCACTCACCTGGATGAGTGCAGCTCCATCAACACTCAGGAAGCTTCACACCATCCAGTACAAGGCAGCCCACTTGATCGGTACCCCTTCCACAAGCATCCAATCCCTCCACCATCAACGAACAGTTGCAGCAGTGTGTACTATCTACAAGATGCACTGTAACAGCACACGGAAGTTCCTAAGGCAGCACCTTGCAGACCCACGAGCACTACCATCTAGAAGGACAAGAACAGCAGATACCTGGGAACACCATCACCTGAAAATCCCCCTCCAAGTCACTCGCCATCCTGACTTGGAAACATATTGCCATTCCATCACCGTCACTGGATCAAAATCATGGACCTACACCTCAGGGACTGCAGCGGTTCAAGAAGGCAGCTCATCACCACCTTTTCAAGGGCAACTAGCAATGGACAATAAATACTGGCTTAGCTGGCAACACCCACAACCCATAAATGAATAAAAAAATGTTCAGAAAACTGAAGACAAATAAGATCTTTGCAACTCATGAAGATATCCGGCCCATTTTCACTCAGAATGGACAAAGAGCATTTGGATAAATGCACAGGCCTCAAGTCTCTGCATTAAAGAGGCATAGAGGCCTAGGAAGCAGCGTGAAGTATTTCCAAATGCATGTGTACTCACCTAATAAACCGACAACGGCTGAAGTTTGGCAGTTGGCATATACTGCAAAGGGTTCACCAGTTGCTATAGAATCCAAAGATCAGGAAATAAAATATTGTTCAAGCTAAAGTGTAGCTGTTCTGTGCTGTCAGTATTACTAAGCAAATGATGATAGTACTGTATACTTCTAATCACTAATGCTACTTGGTGTCAAGCACCAATCACACATTGTTGTTTGCTTCAATTGCTTGTTTGATTTTGTATTTTGTTTCGTCCTCTTGCACATCGAGTGTTGGTCTGTTATTTTATTTTTATTCCTTTTTTCTTTAAATTGAGTTATTTCAGGTTTCTTGCTTTGTGACTACCTGTGAGAGAGCATATCTCAAGGTTGTTTAATTTATATATTCTTTGTTAATAAATGTACTGGAATCTTGAATCTTATATTGGTGGAGTAATTGTATACTAAAAATGAGAAGGGATCATGCACACAGCAAAATATACCAGCCCTTGCAATAAGGCTATCCAAGCCATCCACAGCTTGTATTTAGGCAATGATTAGTAACATTAAAGCTGTCCACAGTTCAAATTTAGGGTTATATTGATTGATCCTGATATGAAAGTGTTTCGAGTCACCGTTACAACAGCCTGTATTGAAGCATTGGAGTATGAGATTGATAACTTGCTAATTTAGTCTTTCATATTAGTAAGCCACACCATTCAGTCTTGTCTGTAGATTATTTTTTTGCTGCGCAGAGTTAAGTGTTGCTAGACTGGGTCTCACCAGAGATGATCTCAGGGGCGTTCAGTCCCTTTCTCCAGTGATTGCACTCCTGATTGCTATCTGGTAAACTTCATTAAAGGCAATTCAGTGAGCATTATCAGGGTAAAACAGGTCATTGTAATATCTGGGCTCTCATATACTTTCTAAGTGATAGTATGCAGGTTTGGGAGGTGATTGACGATGCGGTGCATTTTGAAGATAATGCATGTTACAGTTATGGTGCAGAAGGACAGGAGACCACTTGTTTAGGATGGTATATATTGTACTTGGGTAAAAAAAAAGGGCAGCCTGTTCTTTGATAGTGTTAAGTTTTGGAGTCACCTTGCATCCAGAGAAGATAAGAATATTCTATTACAATCTTGACGTGCCTAGTAGTTTTTGGAGGTTTTGGAGTGTCAGGCAGTGAGTTGCTCATTTCAAAAACATAGGTGCTGACTTGCTTTGTAGCTCAGTTAAACTTATGCATTTCATGATGCTGACAATGGGGAAAATGCTGTTGAATGCCAAAAGGCGTTGGATAACCTTTTATTGCTTGAGACAGTCTTTGCTCCATGTATGCCATGTGTTTTATTTGCCACTTGGCACTGGGACTTGTCCTAGTGACAAGGAGAGATATTGCCTACATTGTTGGCTAGATGACAGTGTTATACCTGAAACAGCAGGATGGCCAGAGGTAATGGTACATTTAGAGAAGTTTTTAGCACCATCTCCAAGATCATTCATTCTCATAGAATTTATTATATCCAGTGCGCCTGGTTGCTTCTTGAAGCAGATTTTGCTAAAAATTTGTCCTGTACCTAGTGAGTACTCAGCCAGTCTAAAATCAGCCACCTACTCAGCATTAAAAACACAAAATGCTGGCAGAACTCAGCAGGCCATACCTACTTAGCATTTCCAGCTGAACATTGTTGTGAATGCTTCAGTGTTGATCCCGTGAATTTGTGTGAATGTTTAATTTGTTTCTCCTTCACTCAACAAGCACAATTGGATGTGGTACACTTGCAGATCTTCACCAGGTACCGCCACCTTGTTGGGAGAATCTCAGATGAGGATGAAAAGAGGTGTGCATGAGTAAAATAGATCAGCTGGTTGAGTGATATCACAACACCAACTTCACACCTAATGTTAGCAAGTCCAACAAATTAATTATGGAGTCAGGACAAGGAAGTCAGGAGAATATGCATCAAAGACACTTGTAGATGCACAATGGGAGCATTGTAATTAGCCGTATTGATTCACAGGATTGCAAGAGAATGTGGAGGGTTGGAGACTCAGCCAGATCCATCATGGGGGTCACCCTTCTCACTATCAAGGGCATCTTCAAGAGGTGGTGCCTCAAGAAGGTGGCGTGCTCTCCTCTCATTGCTGCCATTGAGGGGACCAGGAGCCTGAAAACTCATACTCAATAAATCAGAAACAGCGTCTTCCCCTCTGCAATCAGAATTCTGTATGGCACATGAACCCTGGACTCTCCTTTGTTATTCCTTTCCTCTTGCACTATCGTAGTTTAGAGTAACCATTCTTTACATTGTACTGAAGACAATAGATTTCACATAATCTCAGTCAGTTATAGTCTGGTTCTTATTCTGATCTGCTTTCTCTATAAAGTACTGATTCTCTGGCTTGGTAATAATGGTGAAGTAATAAATACTCTGGCTTGAAAATTATGGTGAAGTTGTAGCGGTGTGCTACACACAGCACTGGAATAACGACACGCAGACGGTGAGTTGCAGTTGCGTAAAAGATTTATTCAAACTTAGCGGCCTCACTTTTAAGCCTTCCCGTTTCCGCCATCCCTGGGCGGGAATGCTGTAGAGGGCACATATTCACGGTCCCTTCCCGCGCGTGGGCTTTTCCCCTTGCTGGTGAAGAAAGCTTGGTGCCCTTTCTGGGGCTGGCCTCTCTGCCAGCGCGCGCCATTTTGTGAGCTGGTTCGAGTGCACTGGAAAGTGGGTCACCACATAACCCCCACCCCCCCAAAACCGGTGATACACCCCCCACTGTCCACAGTCTGAGTCGGCCTCTGTTTGGGAGGTCTGCCTCTGACGCTGTGGTGCCAGAACTGATGGGAAGTCCACCAGGACTCTGGTGAATTCATTGTCGGATAGCGTGATGGAATCTAGCTGTGGGGCTGGCAACTTGGCTTCACCCGGGGAGAACGTTTGAGAAGTCATGGCATGGACTAGTCTCTTCCCTTGCAGGTCGACTAGCAGGCTGTGAGCTCATAAAAACTCCGCCCCCAGGAGTGGTTGGGCCACGGCAGCCAGTGTGAAGTCCCACGTGAACCAGCTGAAGCCGAATTGTAGCTGCACCGTACGGGTGCCGTAGGTACATATTGTGCTGCCATTTGCGGTCCGCAGGGTGGGTCCTGGTTCTCTGTTGCGGGTGTCGTAACTCGTCGGAGGTAAGACGCTGATCTTGGCCCTGGTGTCGACCAAAAAGCGGCATCCTGACTGTTTGTCCCAGACATACAGGAGGCTATCCTGATGGCCAGCTGCCGTAGCAATCAGCGGCGGCTGGCCCTGGTGTTTCCCGGGCGGGCTACAGCAGCTGGCTTCTGTGCCCCACCACTGGTGGTACAAGCACCATTGTTCATTGGCCTCCGCACTCCTGCCTCTGGGTTTTGTGGGCTTTGCTGCCGGGCCTGGTCTGGTCTGCTGTTGGGCACGTGGCTTGGTGATCTGTGTGACAGATGCCCCACTCTCCTTCTTGGCTTTCCACAGCACATCTGCCTGGGCCGCCACCTTCTGGGGGTCACTGAAATCCACGTCGGACAGCAGCAGGCGTATGTCCTCGGGCAGCTGCTCTAGGAACACCTGCTCAAACATGAGGCAGGGCTTGTGTGCTTCAGCCAGGGCCAGCATCTCATTCATTAATGCCGACGGCGGCTTGTCTCCTGAACCATCCAGGTGCAGTAAGTGGGCAGCTCGCTCGTGCCATGAGAGTCCAGAAGTCCTTATGAGCAAGGCTTTGAATGCTGTGTATTTGCCGTCCTTAACGAGGACTGTATGAACTCCTGATCTCCTGGTTGAGGGAGCTCACGATGTAGCAGTAACGTGTAGAATCCAAGGTTATCTGCTGAATATGGAATTGTGCTTCTGCTTGCTGGAACCAGAGGTGAGGTCGCAGCGTCCAGAAGCTTGGCAGTTTTAATGAAACCGCATGAACAGATGCGGCATCATTCATCTTCGGTCCAAATATTGTTTGAGCTGTCAGGGTCCCAATTGTAGTGGTGTGCTACACACAGCGCTGGAATAACGACACGTGGACGGTGAGTTGCAGTTGCGATAAAGCTTTATTCAAACTTCGCGGCCTCGCTTTTAGGCCTTCCTGTTTCCACCCTCCCCGGGCGGGAATGCTATAGGGGGCACATATTCACAGTCCCTTCCTGCGCGTGGGCTTTTCCCCTTGCTGGTGAAGAAAGCTTGGCGACCTTTTTGGGGCCGGCTTCTCTGCCGGTGTGCGCCATTTTGTGAGCCACTTCGAGTGCGCTGGAAAGTGGGTCAACACAAAGTAATAAATACTCTGGCTTGGTAATAATGATGAAGTAATAAATATTCCAGGTTGGTAATTAATAATGGTGAAGTAATAAATACTCTGGCTTGGTAATAAAAGTGGAGTAATAAGTATACCAGATTCTGGTGTTTCAGATTGTGCTGCACAGTTCTGCTACTGCAGATGACACACAGACCCACAACGGTTAGCACCTGCTAATACAGAATCGTGATGGAAGCTCTTCTGTGGTTGTTGCTATGAAGATGGAGATTCAGATCCTCAAGGACTACATGGTGCTTGTTGTTAATTCAACTGTATCACACAAAAATCAACGCTGTAGATGTAACAGGTCTTTATTTAGCACAAGTATATCTAGTGATATAATTTTATATAAGAACAAAGCAGCAGAAGATGGTTCAATATGATTACAATGTTTACATTAATGTTTAATGTTTACGTTTATAATGTTTACCTTATACAGACCGTTCGTCAGGCGCTCCAGACCAGTCCAGTTCAGAAGCAGGTGAAAACCTGGTCAGCAGGAGCCATCTCTGCTCTTCAAGACTGCTTTGAGCACACTGACTGGCACATGTTCAGGGAGGCTGCAACCGATGGTGACTCTACCAACTTAGAGGAGTACACAGCATCAGTGACCAGCTATATCAGCAAGTGCATTGATGACGTTACTCTGTCCAAGACCATCACTATACGTGCCAACCAGAAGTCATGGATGACCGCAGAGGTGCGTGCGCTGCTGAGGTCCCGCGACTCCACCTTCAGAGCAGGCGACAAGGCAGCTTTAACAACAGCAAGGGCCAAACTGTCCCGAGCCATCAGAGGGGCAAAGCGTGTACACGCCCAGCGAATTCACAGTTACTTCCAGGACAGCAGTGACACGTGGCACATGTGGAAGGGAATCCAGGACATCACCAATTACAGGACAACATCATCTGACTGTGCAGGTGATGCCTCCCTCCCAAATGAGCTGAATAACTTCTACGCCTGGTTTGAGGCAGAAAATGACGTGACAGCGAGGAGGTCCACCCCTCCTGCAAATGACCAGGTGCTGCCTAAATGATTACCATCCCATTGCACTTACATCCATCATCATGAAGTGTTTCGAGAGGCTTGTCATGAGGCATATCAAGACCCTGCTGCCCCCCTTCACTGGACCCCCTGCAGTTTGCATACTGTCCCAACCACTCAGCAGATGATGCCATTGTCACCACCCTCCCTCTGGCCCTAACCCACCTGGACAAAAAAGACACATATGTTCGGATGCTGTTCATAGATTTCAGTTCAGCATTCAACACAATCATCCCTCAAAAACTGATTCAAAAGCTGAGCCTACTGGGCCTGAACACCTCCCTCTGCAACTGGATCCTAGACTTCCTGACTGGGAGATCTCAGTCAGTCCAGATCGGATCGGGAGCAGCATCTCCAACACCATCACACTGAGCACGGGGACCCCCCCAGGGTTGCGTACTCAGTCCGACTGTGTGGTGGGTCTCATCAGCAAGTACGACGAGTCAGCTTACAGAGAGGAGGTGCAGTGGCTAACGGACTGGTGCGGAGCCAACAACCTGTCTCTGAATGTGAACAAAACAAAAGAGATGGTTGTTGACTTCAGGAGGGCACGGAGCGACCACTCCCCACTGAACATCGACGGCTCCTCGGTAGAGATCGTAAAAAGCACCAAATCTCTTGGTGTTCACCTGGCAGAGAATCTCACCTGGTCCCTCAACACCAGCTCCATAGCAAAGAAAGCCCAGCAGCATCTCTACTTTTTACGAAGACTGAGGAGAGTCCATCTCCCACCCCCCCATCCTCATCACATTCTATAGGGGTTGTATTGAGAGCATCCTGAGCAACTGCATCACTGCCTGGTTCAGAAATTGTACCATCTCGGATCGCAAGACCCTGCAGCGGATAGTGAGGTCAGCTGAGAAGACCATCAGGGTCTCTCTTCCTGCCGTCATGGACATTTATACTACAAGCTATATCTGCAAAGGAAACAGCATTATGAAGGACCCCATGCACCCCTCATACAATCTCTTCTCCCTCCTGCCATCTGAGAAAAGGATCCAATGCATTCGGGCTCTTACGACCAGACTATATAACAGTTTCTTCCCCCAAGCTATCAGACTCCTCAATACCTGAAGCCTGGACTGACACCTTGCCCTATTGTCCTGTTTATTATTTATTGTAATGGCTGCACTGTTTTTGTACACTTTATGCAGTCCAGTGTAGGTCTGTAGTCTACTGTAGCTTTCTCTGCTGTGTTTTTTTTTTAATTACGTAGTTCGGTCTAGTTTTTTGTATTATGTCATGTTACACCATGGTCCTGAAAAACGTTGTCTCATTTTTACTATGCACTGTACCAGCAGTTATGGTTGAAATGACATTAAAGTTGACTTGACTTGACTTATAGATAGCGGAGTAAAGGGATATGGGGAGAGGGCAGGAACAGGGGTCCTGATTGTGTATGATCAACTATGATCACGGTGAATGGCGGTGCTGGCTAGAAGGGCTGAATGGCCTACTCCTGCACCTACTTATTGTCTATTGTCAGTTTCTCTCCCTCCCTCTCTCTCTCTTTCCCTCTCTCTTGCCCCACCTGTCTCTCTTTGTCTGTCTCCCTGCCTCCTCCCCCCGTCTTTCTCTACCCCCCTCTCACTTCCTCCCTCTTGGTCTCTCAGTTTCCTTCCCTCTCTGTCTCTCTCCCCCCTGTCTCTCTACCCCTCTCTGTTTTACTCTCTCTCCCTTTCTCTCTCTTTTCCACCCTTCCCTCTTTCTCCTTCCATCCCTCCCTCTCTGTCTCTCTCCCTCTCCCCCTCTTTCCTTCTTCCACTTTCACTTCCTCCTCTCTATATCTCTCTCCCTCACTCCCTCTCTCTTTCTCTCTCTCCCCTCTCTAGATCCCTCTCTCTGCCACTCTGTCTCTATTCCTCCCCATCTCTCTCTCCCTCTTTCTCTCTCTGACCCTCTCTCAATCTCCCTCTCTCTGAACCTCCCCTTCTCTGTCTCTCTTTATCCTTCCCCTTCTACCTCACTCCCTCTCTCTCACACACTCCATCTCTCCCTTTCTTTCTCACTGTTTCTCTCTCTCTTTCTCCCCCCCTCTCCTCCTCTCTCTCTTTCTCACTCTCTATCTCTGTTTCAGTCTCTCTCACTCCCCCATGGTCTGTCTTTTTCTCTCTCCCTCTCACTCCCTCCTGACTCTCACCTTCTCTCTCTCTCCTTCCCTCTCTTCCTCTTGATAACACCCAAACAATAGAGACACATCTTACTTTTGTTTAAAAATAAATAGTGCAAGTGGACAGAACCTAACACTTCCCCATCCTTTTTGTGCATATATAAATTAAAAAAACATATTTAAAGATGATTCAAATGTCACATTTCACATTTCTCTGATTGTCCAGCCTGATCTATACTTGATTCAATGTGAGGTCTGTCTACACGTGACATGTTGACTGACCCCGCATCTTTGTTTCCTGAACTAAGAAGTTTCTGAAGTCTCTCAGTTGAAGTGTGTCCCAACTGCTTGTGAAGTTTGAGCAAAACTTTGCGCTTCTCATCAATAGTCTTGTTTTGTGTGACAGTTAGTACTTCCTTCTCCCACCAGCTCTCAGTGATGTCTTTATCAAGAGTGTTCACACAGTAATGTCCAGAGCTGGCGAGCTCAAGAGACACTGGCTGTTGAAGCATTGTTGTTTGGTCAGTCTCCGTATCCTGTACTGCTCCTGCTTTCTTCAGGGAAGATTTACTCAAGAGTAATGGAGTGTTCACTGGTGCCACTCTGTTTCAATGTACCATTTTGTCTGCCCAGTTTTTGCAGGAGTTTTCACTCTTTTGGTGGAATGTACAACCTTTCCATCTCCAATTTTGATTACCTTGATACTAGGTATATCTGTGTTCACCAGTTTCTGTGCTTCATTCTGGTTTAACTTTCAAGCCATTGTTCTCCACACTGTGTGTGTGCATGCTGTATCAATAACAGCAGATCCCAGAGATTCTATCATCAAAATCTCTGCCTCAGATGTCTCTGCATTGGTAAGTGATTCATTTGCAAATAATATGATATGACACTCTTCTACATCTTCAGATTTGTTCTTTACTTCAGTTAGCCTAACTTGTTCATTTCTGTAGGGACAGTTTCTTGCCCAGTGGTAAGTACTTTGACATACCACACATTTCGATCTCCTGCCAAACTTGTTTATTGGGTTTGTGCCAGGTAACGGTACCGTTGTCTGGTCCCTCTGGGATCCACGCTTGCTATTCTCTTGTTTCTGCTCAGTGAAGAATGCCGTTTCCTGACTCAAACTAATTCTAACTGTTGTCTTAGCAACCTTTTCTTCAAAAATCCTCTTTGGTGCTGATTTTATAGATGCAAATATAAGTTTTGTACATGTGGTTAACTCTAGCTGTAGGTTCTTTGTGTCTAGACATGCAGTATCCAACAATTTAAAAACTAATGCATCATAAGGAATTTCCATTTTGGAAATATTTCCATATTTACAAATGTGACTGTACTTTTGTTCAAAATCAATAATATATTCAGGTATATTTTTAGAAATGTCTATGTAACTTTTGTCAGTCTGAATATGCCTCATAAATTTGATTCTTCCTTCAAAAAAAGAGTCAAGTGTATTTATTAGTGTATTCATGCTCTTTTTTCAAGTCTTCCACTGAAATTCCCATTGCAGTCTCTCTCTTGCTCTTCCCAGAAGCGTAAATGCAACAGCCAAGGCTTGCTCATGTCAAATGCCAACAGGATCCTATAATTGGAAAACATATGCTGCTATCAAAGATAATACTCAAACACTGTTGATGTTCTTTTGTTTAAACAACTTTACTGTCAATGTCTAGGTTCAATACCTGAGTCTGCCACTTTTCATGCCACAAGAACACTTTTTCACTGGTCCGCATGTGCGTAACAGGAAATCTATGCAGGCCTAAATACTTACGTAGTCCAAATGATAAGAACTCAGTACCTGTGTCTGTCTGTCTGTCTCTCTCCCTTTCTCCCTCTCCCTGTCTCCCTCTCCTTCTCTCTCTTCCTTCCTTACTCTCTCACTCTCTCCCTTTATGTGTCTATCTCACTCCCTCCCTCTCTCTCATTCATTCTCTCTCTCTCTCGCTTGCCCCCACGTCTCTTTCTATCTCTGTCCTCTGCCTCCCTTTATCTCTCTATATCTCCTTACCTCCATATTGCTGTCTCTCCCTCCCCCTCACATTCTCTCCCTCTCTATTTCCTTAACCCTTTACGTCACGTGTTCTCTTCCTCCCACTCTCTCTCCCTCTCTCTGTCTCTGTATCTCTCCCTTCCCTCTCTCACTGTCTCTCTCTCCCTCCTGCCCTCTTCCCTTCCCTCTCCCTTTAAACCTGTCTCTCCCTCCTCTCTTTGTCTCTCTTCTTCACTCTCATTTTCCATCCATCCTCCTCTCCCTCCCTCTCTCTCACCCTCCTTGTTTATCTCTCTTGCTCTCTCCCCTCCTCTCTCCTTCTCCCCCTCACCCTCGCTCCCCTCTCTCATCATTCTTGCCTCCCTCTTTGTTTCTCTCCCTCTCTCTGTCTCTCTCCTTCCCTCTCTCTCTCCCTCTTTGTCTGTCTTTCCCTCCCCTTCCTCTCTGTGCCTCCATCCATGTCCCTCGCATTCCCTCTCTCTCAGTTTCTCTCCCTCTCTCCCTCTCCCCTCCCCTCCCTTACTCACAATCTCTTTCTCTCTCTCCTTCCCTCTCTCCCTGTCTCTTCTTCCTTTCATTCTCTCTCTTCCTCCCTCTCTCTCTTTTCCTCTCTCCTTCTCTGTCTCTCCATCCTTCTCCCTCCCTCTCTCCCTCTCTACTGGCTCTCTGTTGCTCACTCTCTTCTTTCCTCTCTCTGGTTACCTCTCCTTCTCCCTCCTTCTCTCTCCCCCTCCCATCTCTTGTTCCAACTCTCTCTTTCCCTCTCTCCCTCCCCATCTCCTTGTCTCTCTCTCTCCCTCCCTCTTTCTTCCCTCTCTCCTTCACTCTCTCCTACACTTAACCTTATTCACTGTCTCTCTCACCCTCCCTCTCTCTCCCTCCCTCCTGCATTATCTCTTTCCCTCTCTCCCTCCCTCCTCTCCCTCTCTCTCTTGACATCCCTCTCTCTCCTTCCTTCTCTCCCTCTCTTCACCTCTCCCCCTCTCTCTCTCCCTCTCTTCACCTCTCCCCCTCTCTCTCTCCCTCTTTTTCTCCCTCTCTCTCCCCCTCTCCCTCCCTCTCTGTTTTTGTCTCTATCTCTCCATCTCTCTGTCTCTCTCTTTCCATCTCTATGGTAACTTCTACTTTACAAAAAGGCCACTCGACAACTTGATGGCCAAAAGAGCATCTTCATCTGGGACGGCAAATGATATTTACAATACAGAGGCTTCCAGGTACCTCGTATGGCCTGGGTGGAGGAACTATATACGATGCATTCGGGGAGTTAAAAGAGCGGAAGTAAAGACCCCGCCAACCCCAGATCCTGCCTCTTGCTACCAACAGCTTCTCAAGTTACTTTTAATAATACTCACATTACAACAGTCTGTTTCTCTCTCTCTTTCTCTCTCTCTCTCTATCCCTCTCCCTCTCCCTCTCCCTCCCTTCCTCTCTGTCTTTGATCTAAAATGGCCATCGAACTCTCGGATTAAATTAATTCGGCTGCTCATTTGCATTTTATAATACAACACATTGTATTTAAATCAAAATAAGCTTTCCAAAAGGATTCTAAACACATCAAAGTGAGTAAATTAACAAGTTCTGAGTACTATTTAAAAAAGGGAAAAAAATGCCTTTGTTATAAAAAGCAACTTGAGAGTTTACCCAAATATTTCAAAATTGTGTCCAAAAATACCACTTTCAAATTCTCTGTTTAAGTTTACATTAATCACCTTTATACAGCAAATTGTCTTCAAAGTGTGGTCGTCTGAAATCTGGGATTCGAAATGATGAATGTGGAAGATTCCTTCTCTCTCTTCCATACAATTTCAAAGGAATAAAATAAAGAATGCAAAATACAAGTAAAGACCACTGGAAGAAGTCAAGCGATATCTGTGAAGGCAAGGCGATAGTCGGTGTTTTGGGTGGAGACCCTGCATCAGCAGAACTTGTTTCCTCCGTAGTTTGTTTTTTGCTCCAGATCTCATCTTCAGTCTCTTGTGTCTGCAAAAGAAAATTCAAAATCCAAACTTCTACTTTCCTCCTCTCAGGAGCTGCGACCTGTAACTGAAAAACGCAGAATAGCTGCTTAACTTCCACAGTGAAAATCTTTTATATTTACTCCGAATAAGAAATCAAAATTTAGAGATGGGCAAGGCTCACCAACTCAAACATTCAAACTGCTTCTTAAAAAGAAACCACCTCTAAAAACATGAGCTCCTGCAAGTTTATTAAGTAACAGGGTCTGTTACACTGTATGCCCTTGCAGCAATGGATTATCCTCCTAATAAACATTAACCTTCTCACTCCAGCACTCTCTCCCTCTCATGGAAAGCAAAATATACTTACAATTTGCCACACTTCATGCAATTTTCTAAACTCTCAAACCATTTGCATTTTCAACCAGTTCAGAAAATGACACACTCTCATTTAAAAAGATAGCTTAAAAATATGTGTTTTAAGAAATCTTAATTTCAATGAGTTTAATAGAAGGGAACATTGGAAGTTATTGATCATGCATAGAGACTCAAACATCCCAATATCAATAAAATTCAAACAACTTTTAAGCTTTCTCTCAATATAATCTCAGATTTATGATAAAATTTGGATTATAAAGCCTGTTTATTCAATGGTGATGAGAAATACGTCCCAAGATACTGCATTTAAAGCAGTATCTCTCAATCACCTTTCTCTTTTTTGAACTCTTGTTTCCACTTAAGTCTGAGCTATGTTTATGCAGATTTGTACAGTTCCTTCTCTATCCTATTCATGTCTGTTCTGACCGGAATACAGCTTTGTTTGTATTTGGCTCATATCCTTGCAACATCATTTTCTAGGCAAGGTCATGAGTGCTTGGGTGTTGTACAGATTCACTAATCCCTTCAGATTCTTTTCTATTCTTCAGTCTGGCAACAGCTTCCTTGCTGAGTATGATGTGTTCCCAATGTACCGAGTGTCTGAAACTTCCTCCTCTCCACCATCCTACTTTTACTTCCCGTATCCCATCACCAGTTGCTGACAAGGCAAAGCCACTTATCAATACCAATGCTTGTGTCTCTCAGTGTAACACTGATGTCACTTTAACACAAACCGCAGGAGCCACTCCTCATATTCCAGCCGGATAGTCTACATCCCAAGGTACTGAGTTTTCCATTTTCAGGAGCCGTCTTCCTGTGTTCCCCATCCCACCTCTCTTTTTCCTTCCAATTCACTTCTACTCCTATTTATGTCTCTTCAGGATGTATATCGTATACATTTCTCTGACCTTAAATGCACCTGTTGAAACCTTGTTTCAAATCCTCCTCAACCCCCATTCCCCCATCACCCATTTTTGTTTCTTCATGGTTTTCACCCACCAGCTGTGCTCACTCCACCCCGCACTCCTCACCCCACACTCATCTGGTTACACTTGCGCTTCACCTCTATCCTAATGGTTCCCATTACTATCTTCCTTTATTATCAGATTCCATCACTGGCAGCCTTTGAGTGTCTGCTTATTTCCCTCCTAGCTATCTGGATCGTCACCTCCTCCCCTATCTGCTCTTCCACCTGCCAGTCATCCTTCACCCATTCCAGCTCCACCAATCATCTACTGACCCTGTCTCACCTCTTCCCCTCTCCTCCTTATTCTGGTTATCTTTCCTCTCGACACTCAGTCCTGACACAGGATTCTCTCTCCCCCCACAGGTGAGACATCTGCCTGCTAGAGTGGAGAACATTTTGACTATCTGCATCACAGCCGGGTATGCGATCACAAGAGGTTTGTATACTCAGCCAGCAGCATCATGGGCACTACCCTCCCCACCACTGAGGATATCTTCAAGAAATGATGGTGGCATCCATCGCAAAAAAGCTTTACCAATTGGGACATACCATCTTCTTGCTGCTACCATTAGGGAGGTGGTACAGGAGCCTGAAGACCCACATTCAACGACTCAGAAACAACTTCTTCCCCTCCCCCATCAGCTTTCTAAACAGACAACAAATCCATAAATGCGGTTTTGTTATTCAGTTTTTTGCATTATTTAGTTTTATAATTTATAATAATTGTATGTCCTCACATTCTACTGCAGATGCAAAAAAAATAAATTTATTGTCATTTAAGTCAGCTTCTTGGTCCATATACCTCCATCTGCAGCCTCTTTCCATACACATAATGTTGACCGATGCTGTCAGCTATTTGTCCAACGGATGCTGTTCATTAACTGTTCAGGAGTGAAAAGTAGGATGTGATTGCTGACTCTTTTGCAGGGTGTCCCTTGCATCTTTCCCCCCCTTTTTTAGGACACTGCTTCTATGCATGGCCAATCACACATCTTCCAGTTTGCCCCTCGGTGCCTGTGTGTTAGTTTCTCTCAGGAAGTACTTCAGTGAATTGTGCACAAAGTCAAATCACAGGGCTGCCCCAGTGGTAACTTCCACTATAGTAACTTGCTAACTCTTTTCCCTCTTCTTCTGATTCCCTCTCTGGCCTATAATACTGTATGAAATTGTGGATTTCATAGCAATGGGCTGAGCTCAGGCCTTCCTTAGTAAGGCATTGAGCAGTTGAAGGAAGTGGATCAAACTGTAGGGGTTAGAGACTGTGAAGAGGCGAAGGTGCTGCGGGTGGGGGCAAGCAGTATTGGAATAGACGATGTTAGGTAGATGTGCAGGTAAAGAATAAGTTGCTGTGGAGCAAAGGGTGGCAGGAGGAATGAGAATAAACAATATTGAAGGAGGGGCAATACAATTGAACAGAAGGCATTTTGGAGCTACAGAATAAGTCACAGTTTATAAGAGAATGGTGGGTAGATAGTAAATGGACAGTGCAGTAGGGATGTGCTTTAGCTGGATAATAAGTTGTAGCCTCCGTGCCCCCAGTTTATGGGGGTGAACTGCCATTACCCCGCCAATTGTGCGATACTTCAGTGTAAATACGGAGTAATGCACCCCCAGTACACGTTCACAACACAAATACCAGACAATACACCAAAGGCGCATAAATATTTGCAACTTTATAGTTATTTCTTAGTGATGGGTTAGTAGAAACAGTTAACCTAAAGGCGCCAAATCAATAAGTTTATCAGTTTGTGCACATAATATTTTAATACATTGGAGCTCACGCCTCTGGTTCCATCCACAATGACCTACCAAGCCTTCAGCCACCGTCTGAACCGCCGATGTCCAGTATCCGTCACTCTGGAACCGCTGTCCGCTCCTCACACGTCCATCCTCCTCGATCTCCTCCCAAAAAGGACAGTGAACTCCCGCTTAGCTTACACATACCAGATAGAATAACAACTCTCCATTGGGTTGTTTTACCCCACCTTATCTGCAGTCATAACCCAAACATATCAGACACAGAAACCCATTACAGCATTAAATAACATTACAGAGAAGCTATTTCATTATAACAATACAGAGAAGCTATTTTGTTAGCCTGAACAGTTAACACCACAGTGACTGGTACTGAGAGTCCTGCAAAGCATTTTGGTGCAGCTTGCAATATCTAGGTAGAGATTAAGCAAGAAGAGAACAGGGTGGAGAGAGGTGTTGTGGGGAAGTGGTGTTAGACAGGGGTTCTTAACCTTTTTATGCCATGGACACCATTGGCTGTCCAGTGAAGTCTATGGACCCCATTGGTGGTCTAGTAAAGCTGATGGACCCCTTTGACGGTCCAGTGAAGCCTATGGACTCCGTTGACAGTCTGGTGAAGCCTATGGACTCCACTGGTGGTCAAGTGACCCCACTGTCTATCCCTGTCTATCCAGTGAAGCTGATGGACCCCATTGGCTGTCTGGTGAAGCTGATGGATCCCATTGGTTGTTTAGTGAAGCCTAGGCACTCCATTGGTGGTCTAGTGTCCCCATTGGCCATTCAATGAAGCTGATGCACCCCATTGGCTGTCCAGTGAAGCTGATGGATCCCATTGGTGGTTTAGTGAAGCCTATGGACTCCATTTGTGGTCTAGTGACCCCATTGGCCATCCGGTGAAGCTGATGGACTCCATTGGCTGTCTGGTGAAGCCAATGGACCCCCTCTCAGAATAATGTGTTTAAGTAAATAAAAGAAAATACACAGGATAACAAAAAACTGATTATATTGAAATAGTTGTAAAAATATACAGAAAACAAATGTGATATAGTAATATATGTGCTTTTTTATTAATGCATTAAATAACAAGACTATACTATTCAAGTCTAGGAAAGTTAAATCTAAAAATATTTTTTCAAGACGTATTAGAGTTGAAGCTGTTTTTGCTTAGCTTCATTGGAACATTAAATTGAGGGGTGGACTTTGACAAAGCAACACACACGTCATGTTGGACATGTAGTCACAGTGCTGCCTGATAGTTGTCAGCTATGTTGCAGAAGCATCTACCACAAGGAGATCATGATCATGCTTGATCTAGTGGTGGGTTTAGTAACTACCAGAATTTTAAAGTATTGATTTGCTGGCTGTAAGTGATACTTTGAAATATCCGTTGCAACTGTAATGTGCTATGAAAATATCTGTGATTTCTGTTGGTGACAAAATCACAGGCACTGCTAATCCTACTGTGGTTGTTGCCTACTTTCATCACTGAATGAAATGTTAAAATTCAGTTCGAGTTTAGTGGAAAAACATGTAAATTTTTTCCCATCCAAATTCACGGACCCCTGGTTAAGAACCCCTGCAGTACAGGGTAGAGTATAATAGTATAAAAGGCATTAGGTAGTGGGTGGTTTGAAAATAAACTGAAGGGCAACAGGTGAAAGGTAGGTATTTAGAAAGTAAGCTGCATTGGCACACAGGTGACAGAAAATTCCAGCAGTGGGAGCAGCACACAGGAGGAGGGTCCTTGCAGATTGGCGGTGCTTGTTTTAAAGGAGAGCTTCATGGGCATCGGTGTCATTCCAGCAGCCCATTCAACGGCAGGAGCAGTGCAGAGAGGAGCAAATAAAAGTATAGAAGGGACAAGTGGAATGGCCAGTGCCGAGAGTGGGAGTGTCAGGCTTTGGCTCAATGGAGGCTTCTGCTCAGAAGAGACATTGGCTCTGGGTAAAATATCTGAGTAGGTTTCTGTTAAGTTTCTCTTTTTTTTTGCAGGGGTACTTAATGTAGTTTCAATGGCCATTGTGTGTTCTCAATAATCAGAAGAACAGACAGGAGATTCTGTGGATGTGAACGGGACACCCGGGTGTTATGTTCCCTCCCAGGTGCTGGGTCAGGGGCATCTCAGATCGCATCCACAGCATTTTGGAGAGGGAGGGAGAGCAGCCAGATGACTTATATAACCATATAACAACTACAGCATGGAAACAGGCCATCTCGGCCCTTCTAGTCCATACCTAACGCTTACTCTCACCTAGTCCCACTGACCCGCACTCAGTCCATAACCCTCCATTCCTTTCCTGTCCATATACCTATCCAATTTTTTTAAAAGACAAAATCGAACCTGCCTCTACCATTTCTATTGGAAGCTTGTCCAAACAGCTACTACTCTCTGAGTAAAGAAATTCCCCCTCGTGTTACCCTTAAACTTTTGCCTCCTATCTCTCAACTCATGTTCTCTTGTTTGAATCTCCCCTACTCTCAATGGAAAAAGCCTATCCACGTCAACTCTATCTATCCCCCTCATAATTTTAAATACCTCTATCAAGTCCCCCCTCAACCTTCTACGCTCCAAAGAATAAAGACCTAACTTGTTCAAACTTTCCCTGTAACTTAGGTGCTGAAACCCAGGTAACATTCTAGTAAATCTTCTCTGTACTCTCTCTATCTTGTTGACATCTTTCCTATAATTCGGTGATCAGAACAGTACACAATACTCCGAATTCGGCCTTACCAATGCCTTGTACAATTTTAACATTACATCCCAACTCCTATACTCAATGCTCTGATTTATAAATGCCAGCATACCAAAAGCTTTCTTCATCACCCTATCCACATGAGATTCCACCTTCAGGGAACTATGCACCATTATTCCTAGATCACTCTGTTCTACTGCATTCCTCAATGCCCTACCATTTACCATGTATGTCCTATTTGGATTATTCCTACCAAAATGTAGCACCTCACACTTATCAGCATTAAAATCTATCTGCCATTGTTCAGCCCACTCTTCTAACTGGCCAAAATCTCTCCACAATCTTTGAAAGCCTACTTAATTATCCACAACACCACCTATCTTAGTATCATCTGCATACTTACTAATCCAATTTACCCCCGTATCATCCAGATCATTAATGTATATGACAAACAACATTGGACCCAGTACAGATCCCTGAGGCACACCACTAGTCACCAGCCTTCAACCTGACAAACAGTTATCCACCACTACTCTCTGGCATCTCCCATCCAGCCACTGTTGAATCTATTTTACTACTTCAATATTAGTATTGAACCTAACAATTGAACCTTCCTAACTAACGTTCCATGCGGAACCTTGTCAAAGGCCTTACTGAAGTCCATATAGACAACATACACTGCTTTACCCTTGTCAACTTTCCTCATAACCTCTCCAAAAAATTCAATAAGATTTGACCTTCCATGAACAAGTCCATGTTGACTGTTCATAATCAGACCCTGTCTATCCAGGTAATTATATATAACATCTCTAAGAATGCTTTCCATTAATTTACCCACTACTGATGTCAAACTGACAGGCCTATAATTGCTAGGTTTATTCTTAGAACCCTTTTAAAACAATGGAACCACATGAGCGATATGCCAATGCTCCAGCACCATCCCCATTTCTAATGACATTTAAAATATTTTTGTCAGAGCCCCTGCTATTTCTACACTAACTTCCCTCAAGGTCCTAGGGAATATCCTGTCAGGATCTGGAGATTTATCCACTTTTGTATTTCTTAAAAGCACCAGTACTTCCTCCTCTTTAATCGTCATAGTTTCCATAACTTCCCTACTTGTTTCCCTTACCTTACACAATTCAATATCCTTCTCCTTAGTGAATACCAAAGAAAAGAAATTGTTCAAAATCTCCCCCATCTCTTTTGGCTCCACACATAGCTGATTCTCTAAGGGACCAATTTTATCCCTCACTATCCTTTTGCTATTAATATAACTGTAGAAACCCTTCAGATTTATTTTCAACTTACTTGCCAAAACAACCTTGTATCTTCTTTTAGCTTTTCGAATTTCTTTCTTAAGATTCTTCTTACATTCTTTATATTCCTTGAGCACCTCATTTACTCCATGCTGCCTATATTTATTGTAGATATCTCTCTTTTTCCGAACCAAATTTCCAATATCCCTTGAAAACCATGGCTCTCTCAAACTCTTAACATTTCCTTTCAACCTAACAGAAACATAAAGATTCTGTACCCTCAAAATTTCCCATTTAAATGACCTCTATTTCTCTATTACATCCTTCCCATAAAACAAGTTGACCCAATCCACTCCTTCTAAATCCTTTCGCATCTCCTCAAAGTTAGCCTTTCTCCAATCAAAAATCTGAACCCTATCCTTCTTCATAATTATATGACTTGGTACTTATTAGTATCAATGAGATGGGAAAGAAAAGCAAAGAGGTGCTGAAAAGAGAATTTAGAGAACTGGGTAGAAAGCAGTGAAGCAGTACCTCCAGGGTAATAATTTCTGGACTGCTACCTGTGCCATGCACCAGTAAAGGTAAAAACAGGATGGTGTAGCAGATAATTGTGAGTCTGAGAAGCTGGTGCAGGGGTCCAGGCATCAGGTTCTTGGATCATTGGATTCTCTTCTGGGAGGAATATGACCTGGTCAAAAGTGATGGGTTGCACTTGAACCCGAGGGGGACCAATATCCTTGTAGGCAGGTTTGTTAGAGCTGTTGGGGAGGTTTTAAGCTAATTTGGCAGGGGGTGGGAACTAGAATGAAGGGACAGGTGGTAAAAAAAGCAAAGATAGCATACAGTCAGATTGTCAGGAAGGGCAGGCAGATGATAGGACAAGATTGCAACCATCAGGGTGAGTCCCAGTGCATTAGGGATGCAAAATCAAAAAAGGGTAGCAAATACAACACTCAAATATCTAAATGCATGGAGTTTAAGAAATAAATTGGATGATCTTTTTGCACAATTATAGATTGTCAGACATGATGTTTTAGCCATCACTGGATCGTGGCTGAGGAATGAAGGAATGGGGGTGGGGGGTGGTGATTAGGGAGCTTAAGGTAAAGGAACCCTTAGGAGACAGTGATCACAATATGACTGAGTTCAACTTGAAATTTAATACGAGAAAGTAAAGTCTGACATAACGGTATTTCAGTGGAGTGAGAGAGGAGTTGGCCAAAGTAAATTGGAAGGAGATGCTGGCAGGGATAACAGCAGAGCATCAATGGCTTGAATTTCTGGGGAAAAAGAGTACAGTGCAGGATAGATGTATTCTAATAACGAAGAAATACTCAAATGGCAAAATAGTACTATGGTGGCTGTCGAGGGTAGTGAAAGCTAATATAAAAGCAAAAGCGAGGGCATACAACAAAGCAAAAATTAGAGGGAAGATAAAGGATGGGGAAGCTTTTAAAAACCCACAGAAAGCATCTAAAAGAATCATTAGGAGGGAAAAGATGAAATATGAAAGCAACCAATGTCAAGGTGGATAGGAAAAAAATCAAGAATGTAAAAAATAAAAGAGAAATGAGGGTGGACATAGGACACCAGAAAATAAGATTGTAGAAATAATAATGGGGGACAAGAAAATGGCAGATGAACAAAATAAGTACTTTGCCTCAGCCTTCACCGTGCAAGACACTAGCAGTTTGCCAGTTATTGAAGGGTATGAGGGAAGAGAAGTGAGTGCAGTTACTATTATAAGGGAGAAGGTGCTCAAAAAGTTGAAAAGCCCAAGGGTACATAAGACACCTGGACCAGATGAACTGAACCCTAGGGTTCTGAAAGAGGTAGTGGTAGAGATTGTGAAGGCATAAGTAATGACATTTCAAAAGTCATTGGACTCTGACATGATGCCAGAGGACTGGAAATTTGCAAATATTACTCCACTCTTTAAGAAAGGAGAAAGGCAGCAGAAAGGAAATTATAGACAAGGTAGCCTAATCTCACTGATTGGGAAAATGTTGGAGACCATTGTTAAGGATGAGGTTATGGACTACTTGGTGACACAGGACAAGATTGGACAAAGTCAGTATGGTTTCCTCAAAGGAAAGTCTTGCCTGTTGAACCTGTTGGAATTCTTTGAGACGATTACATGTAGGACAGATAAAGGGGATGCATATATATTGTACATTTGGAATTACAGAAGGCCTTTGACAAGTTGACACACAAGAGGCTCCTTACCAAGTTAAGAGCCCATGGTATTATAGGAAGGTTACTGGCATGGTTAGAGCATTGCCTGTTTAGTAGGAGGCAGCAAGTGGGAAGAAATGATCCTTTTCTGGTTCTACAGATGATATATATATATATATATATATATTGGTGGAGGCACAGGTATTGGTGAGGAAACAGAAAGGATGTAGAAGGACTTAGACAGATTCAGATAATGGGCGAGAAAGGGGCAAATGAAATATAACATTGGAAAATGCATGGTCATACACTTTTGTAGAAGAAATTAATGTGCTAACCATTTTCTAAATGAGCAGAAAATCCAAAAATCTGAGATGCTAAAGGACTTGGGAATGCTCGTGCAGAACACCTTAAGGTTAACTTGCAGGTTGAGCCAGTGTTGAGGAAGGCAAATGCAATGTTATCCTTCATTAAAAGTGGTCTAGAATATAAGAGCAGGGATGTGATGCTGAGACTTGATAAGGCACTGGTGAGGCCTCACCTTGAGTATTGTGGACAGCTTTGGGTTCCTTACCTCAGAAGAGATGTGCTGTCATTGGAGAGGGATCAGAGGAGGTTCACAAGGATGATTCTGGGAAGGAAAGGGTTATCATATGAGGAATGTTTGATAGTTGTGGGTCTGTACTTGGTGGAATTTGGAAGGATGGGGATGGGATTTCATTGAAACCTTTTGAATGTTGAAAAGTCTAGACAGTGTAGATGTAGGAAGGATGTTTCCCATGATGGGAGAGTCTAGGACAAGTGGACAGCCTCAGAATAGAGAGGCACCCATTTAAAACAGAGCTGCTGAGAAATTTCTTCAACCAAAGCATGGTGAATTTGTGGAATTTGTTACCATTGGCCGCTATGGAGGCCAGGTCGTTGGGTGTATTTAAGGCAGAGATTGATAGGTTCTTGATTGGCCACAGCATCAAAGATTATTACTTTCTTCAGTATTCACTAAGGAGAAGGATATTGAATTGTGTAAGGTAAGGGAAACAAGTAGGGAAGTTATGGAAACTATGACGATTAAAGAGGAGGAAGTACTGGTGCTTTTAAGGAATATAAAGTGGATGAATCTCCTGGTCCTGACAGGATATTCCTTAGGACCTTGAGGGAAGTTAGTGTAGAAATAGCAGGGCTCTGACAGAAATATTTCAAATGTCATTAGAAACGGGGATGGTGCCGGAGGATTGGCGTATTGCTCATGTGGTTCCATTGTTTAAAAAGTGTTCTAAGAGTAAACCTAGCAATTATAGGCCTGTCAGTGGTGGGTAAATTAATGGAAAGTATTCTTAGAGATGTTATATATAATTATCTGGAGAGACAGGGTCTGATTAGGAACCGTCGACACGGATTTGTGCGTGGAAGGTCATGTTTGACAAATTTTATTGAATTTTTTGAAGCGGTTACGAGGACAGTTGATAAGGGTAAAGCAGTGGATGTTGTCTATATGGACTTCAGTAAGGCCTTTGACAAGGTTCCGCACAGAAAGTTAGTTAGGAAGGTTCAATTGTTAGGTTCAATACTAATATTGAACTAGTAAAATGGATTCAACAATGGCTGGATGGGAGATGCCAGAGAGTAGTGGTGGATAACTGTTTGTCAGGTTGGAGGCCGGAGACTAGTGGTGTGCCTCAGGGATCTGTACTGGGTCCAGTGTTGTTTGTCATATACATTAATGATCTGGATGATGGGGTGGTAAATTGGAAGTGTGAGGTGCTACATTTTGGTAGGAATAATCCAGATAGGACATACATGGTAAATGGTAGGGCATTGAAGAATGCAGTAGAACAGAGTGATCTAGGAATAATGGTGCATAGTTCCCTGAAGGTGGAATCTCATGTGGATAGGGTGGTGAAGAAAGCTTTTGGTATGTTGGCCTTTATAAATCAGAGCATTGAGTATAGGAGTTGGGATGTAATATTAAAATTGTACAAGGCATTGGTAAGGTCGAATTTGGAGTATTGTGTACAGTTCTGGTCACCAAATTATAGGAAAGCTGTCAACAAAATAGAGAGAGTACAGAGAAGATTTAGTAGAATGTTACCTGGGTTTCAGCACCTAAGTTACAGGGAAAGATTGAACAAGCTAGGTCTTTATTCTTTGGAGCATAGAAGGTTGAGGGGGGACTTGATAGAGGTATTTAAAATTATGAGCGGGATAGATAGAGTTGACGTGGATAGGCTTTTTCCATTGAGAGTAGGGGAGATTCAAACAAGTGGACATGAGTTGAAAGTTAGGAGGCAAAAGTTTAAGGGTAACACGAGGGGGAATTTCTTTACTCAGAGAGTGGTAGCTGTGTGGAACGAGCTTCCAATAGAAGTGGTAGAGGTAGGTTCGGTATTGTCATTTAAAATAAAGTTGGATAGGTACATGGACAGAAAAAGAATGGAAGGTTATGGGCTGAGTGCGGGTCAGTGAGACTAGGTGAGAGTAAGCATTCGGCATGGACTAGAAAGGCCGAGGTGACCTTTTTCCGTGCTGTAATTGTTATATGGTTATATTATGGGGCAAAGCTGGCAAGTGGGGCAGGGTGGGTGGGGGAAGGATCAGCCATGATCGAATGGCAGAGCAGATTGAATGAGCCAAATGGCCTAATTCTGCTCCTATGTCTTATGGTCTTATAGAATAAACTGCCATTGATCAGAGAATGGTAGAGTGTCAGGCAGCGGAGTTGTGCAGATAGCTGTAGCTGCTAGATTGTGAGTCTAGCTTTAGATTATCGTGATAGTGTGTTGTAAACTATCTGGAGTACAGAAGGGTGTTAGGTAGGTAGGTGGATAGCGCTTTTTCTACAGTAGAGAGGAGGGTGGAAACTTAGCAGAAATTCAGCTTCATTGGAACAGGTTGGCTAGGTTGCAAGAGAGTGATTTATTGCCTTAGCCGTGCAGATGGCAGTAGATGGGTAATACTGGGGGGGAGGGATCCAGCTGCAGAAGGAGTAACATGCCATGGAGTAGTGGACTGTGGTTATCTTAGAGAATAGGAAATGAGCTATAACTGCTCAGAAATAAATTGGTGAGTAGTGGATAAGTTGGATAAAGCAAGATGCTTGAGATGAAAACTGTAGTGGGAAACCGCTAAGCACACAATTTTAGATGTGATCTTTTATTTGTAAGAATGCTAGGTGGAAGAGTTTAGGTGGGGTTTGGCTCTTCCTGGCTATAAATGATTCTGCCATTGTTAAATTTTCCGTTAATGTTCATTGACAACTTTGGTCTGAACAAGTCGTGTGCAGAGATTGCAGTAAGGATGAACCCAAGGAGGCTTAACATACTGAAATTAGACCTTGAAATTGAAAGTGGCTATTTTATAGATATTAATTTAGTGCTGAAAAATTATTACTCAATTATATTAATCTGACTTTTATCATCAGTACAATGCAAAAATATTACCAACATGTTATAATTAGCTGCTCCAGATGGCCCACGCAATTCTTCGTTATGTGATATGTTGATTTGAAAGGTCTACAAAACTTAACCAGGGTTATTGGGACTACTCTCCAAGATTTCTTCTATATTGATTGTAAATTTAATAAAATGTATGTGAGCTATAAATCCAAGTGATGACTTGGATGTGATGACTTAGATACAAGAAACATAAGAAGATGAGAAAGGAATACACTGGTAATTCAGATCCATGTAGCTGTAAACACAGCACAGAGTAGATTAAGTCCAGATTGTTCATTAGAATTAGGTGTGCAATTCATCACCATGCCCTGTGTAACTACTGTTCCTTTGGAGATTTTATATGCAGCCATCTGAACAACATTCAGTATTTGCCTTTGCAAGGGATGGTGAATACTCTAAAGGGTAAGAAAACTTACTGTTGACTGCATTACTTCATCGTCATTGACTGACAAAACGAAGTATTCATATAGAATGCAGTATTCATATAGAATAACGTACAGTATTCATATAGAATGCAGTTTGGACTTTATTCCTTGAAGCACAGAAGAATAAGGGGAGATTTGATTGATGAATACAAAATTATGAGGGGCATAGATAGAGTATATCCTATAGGTAAGTGTTGAGATTAGAACTAAAGGTCCTGAGCTAAGGGTGAAAGGTGAAATGTCTAAGGGCACTAACACTTCCTGTGATGAAGTGTTTTGAGAGGTTGCTCAATGCAAGAATCAACTCCTGCCTAAGCAGAGACCGGGACCTCCTGCACTTTGCCTATTACCACAATAGGTTTACAGTGAATGCAATCTCAATAGCTCCACATTTGACCTTAGATCATCTGGACAATTGTAATACCTTCACCAGCCTACTTTTTATTGATTACAGCTCAATGTTCAACACAGTCATACCCCCAGTTCTAATAAATATGCTCCAAAACCTGGGCCTCTGTACTGGTCTTCTGCAGCTGGATCCTTGACTTCCTTAGTGAGAGACCCACAGTCTCTTTCTAGCTGATAATCAACACTCGTGCACTTCAAGGATGCTTGTCTAGCCCGCTGATCTATTGTCTCTACACTCATGACTGTGCGGCTAGGCACAGCTCAAACACCATCTATAAATATGCTGATGACACAACTAATTTCAGATGAAACCAAGGAGACATACAGGTGCAAGGTAGATCAGTTGGTTGAGTGGTGTCACAACAACAACCTTGCACTCAATGTCAGTAAAATCAAGGAATTGATTGTGGACTTCAGGAAGGGGAAGTCATGGGAACACACACTAGTCCTCTTTGAGGGATCAGCAGTGGAAAGGGTGAGCAGTTTCAAGTTTTTGGGTTTCCACATCTCTGAAGATCTATCCTGGGCCCAGCATATTCATGCAATTTCAAAGAAGGCAAAACAACTGCTATATTTCATTTGGAGCTTGAAGAGACTTGGTATGTCACCAATGACACTCACAAATTTCTACAAATGTACCGTGGAGAGTATTCTAGCTGGTTGCATTACCATCTGGTATGGAGGGATGTCTGCAGTGGATTGGAAAAAGCTGCAGAAAGTTGCTAACTCAGACATCTCCATCATGGGCATTAGCTTCTCCAGCACTGGGAACACCTGCAAAAGACAATGCCATAAAAAGGTGGCATCCAGCAACCAGGACCCCATCACCCAGGACATGCTCACTTCCCATTGTGACCATGAAGTAAGGTACAGGAGCCTAAGGACACACTCTCAATATTTTGGGAATAGCTTCTTTCCCTCTGCCATCAGATTTCTGAATGGACAGTGAACCCATGTTTTGCCTCTCTTTTTGCATCACTTCATTAATTTATTTTTAAAAATATACTTATTGTAATTTGTAGTGTTCCATTATTATGCATTTGCTGCCACAAAACAATGAATTTCACAACATATCCCAGTGATATGAATCAAATTTCACAACATATCCCAGTAATATTAAACAAATTTAAGTCAACTGGGACCAGATGAGATGTACCCCAGGCTACTGTGGGAGGTGAGGAAGGAGATTGCTGAGCCTCTGACAATGATCTTTGCATCATCGATGAGGACAGGAGAGGGTCCAGAGGACTGGAGAGTTGTGGATGTTGTTCCTTTATTCAAGAAAGGGAGAAGAGATAGCCCAGGAAATTATAGACCAGTGAGTCTTACCTCAGTGGTTGGTAAGATGATAGAGAAGATCCTGAGAGACAGGAATTATGAACATTTGGAGAGGCATAATGTGATTAGGAATAGTCAGCATGGCTTTGTCAAGGGCAGGTCATGCCTTACGAGTCTGATTGTATTTTTTGAGTATGTGGCTAAACACATTGATGAAGGAAGAATAGTAGATGTAGTGTATATGGATTTCAGCAAGGCATTTGATAAGGTACCCCATGCAAGACTTATTGAGAAAGTAAGGAGGCATGGGATCCAAGGGGACATTGCTATGTGGATCCAGAACTGGTTTGCCCACAGAAGGCAAAGAGTGGTTGTAGATGGGTCATATTCTGCATGGAGATCTGTCACCAGTGGTGTGCCTCAGGGATCTGTTTTGGGACCCTTAGTCTTCGTGATTTTTATAAATGACCTGGATGTGGAAGTGGAGGGATGGGTTAGTAAGTGTAACACATACCCAACAGGCTGGTACATGTCTAGGGGAAAAGGAGATCCAGCCACTTACCACCCCACCTCCCGTACATGTAGGTGTTGTGAGAATCAAGTTTATGCCACGCACACACAACCCATATCAAACTCACACCAGATACCGTTATGGAATACACTTTAAAGATTTTACTAAAACTAAAAGAGTACTATGCAATACAGTATATATGAAGGAAAAGAAAATAAAGTAAAAGGCACCAACTTATCAAAGTTCAGTCAGTTTAGTACACATCGTTGGAGCTCAACCATTGAACCATTCAACCCCTCATCAGTTTCCTCCGACCTCTACGTCCTTGCACCTGGGACCACCCGGGTGGTCGACCGAGCAGTGCAGCGCACGTCCATCTTCCTCGGCGTCTTCTTCCCGACTCCCCTGAAAAGACCGCAAAACCCCTGCTCCCAGACACACAGGACAAAATAACATTTCCCATTGGTCAACAAATGAATACAATCCCGATATCAGCAAATCCAAAGCTAAACAACTGCGAGGGAAAGCACTTATCATACAAAGAAGCATTCCTACTCTTAACGAAACAAAGAAGCCATTTTGATTAACATACATAGTACATTGTACATTCTCCCCCCATCAGCAAATGTCATGCCCTCATGACATTACCAGAGTTCCCCAATGCTTCTTGCAACACACAAAACCCAACCTACTCCTCTGAGATCTCTGTACCCCTTCTGCTGACCCTTTCACTTCAGACCCCGTGGGGTACACTCCTGTCAGACCCTCATCCTCTCCCTCACTGGGCTCCATCTTCACCTGCGAACCCTCTGCCTCGGGTACTCCAGGTCTACCTGTCAGCCCCTCAACCCCACCCCACTGGGTTCCTCCCTCACCTGAGAACCTTCTGGCTCAAGTTTGGGTTGCACCCTCTCTCCCCCCAATGGCTGGCTGCCTCTCCATCTGACCATCAACACCTTCCCTCATCTCGCCCAACTCAGTATGCGAAGGGCCAGGAACCTCTTCTTCTGGTACTGAAACGCCAGCGAATGAAAACAGGGTCCACTCTTCCGAATCGGTATCCATTCCCAGGTTAAGGACCCATCCCGGCTCTTCAGCAGTGGGCTCTTCGCTTGCTCCGTGCTCTCGCAGAGTCCTGGTACTAGGTGCAACCTCCCACTCTGTCTACTTGCACCACTTGGCCCAGGGGCAGCAGGTGATTCCGATGGAGTACCTTGACAGGCCCATCCCCATCCTTAGGTTTCACCCGGTAAACCGGTAGATTCGGCATCTGGCTCTCTTTCACATAGGGTGTGGCCGCCCATCGATCTGCCAACTTGTGCTTACCGGGGAGTCCCAAATTCCATAAAAGGACCCGGTTGCCTGGCAATAATTGAGCAAACTTCACCTTTTGATCATATCTCCTCTTATTCCTCTGATTTTGTTTGGTAGCTGCCGCCTCGGCCAACTCCCTCCTCATATCGGACACATACTTTAGATGGGGCTTCCCGGGTAATTCACCCACTTCAGCCCCAAAACACAAGTCAATGGGCAACCTCGCTTCCCACCCGAACATCAGATAATAGTGAGAGTACCCTGTAGCATCATTGTGAGTACAATTGTAACAGTGAACCAATTGTCCAATATGATGACTCCACTTACTTTTCTGCCCAATCTCCTCCATCCCGAGCCTATCCACCAGGGTCCGATTAAACCTCTCAGGCTGAGGATCACCCTGTGGGTGATAGGGTGTGGTCCTGGATTTCTCAACCCCAAGCATAGTCAGTAATTCATGGATAAGATGGCTCTCAAAGTCCCGCCCCTGATTACTGTGGATCCGTCTGGGAAGGCCATAATGAGCAAAATACTTCTCCCATAACACCTTCGCCACTGTCGTCGCCTTCTGATCCTCAGTGGGAAGTGCCGGAGCATAGCGAGTGTAATGATCGATGATGACTAAGACATTCGCGGTGTTGTTGGTGTCATGCTGAATCGACAGGAAATCCATACATACCAGGTCCAGAGGTCCCGCACTCTGCAAGTGCGACAGTGGAGCCGTTGACGCTGGCAGGGTCTTCCTCCTGATGCAACGACTGCATCCTCCCTCATCCGGGGCCAGTAGAACCGGTCTTTGAGTAACCCATAGGTCTTTTCCACCCCCAAGTGTCCGGAATCATCATGCAAGGCCTGGAGTACAGTCTGCTGATACTTCTCTGGCATGACCAGTTGCCAACGGCAGGGTTAGTCCAGAAGTGTCGTTACCCAGTACAAGACTTGGTTCTTTAACTTTAACCAAGGCCACTCCTCCAATAACAGAGGCACAGACGGGCGTTTCACCTTCTCAGCCAACGCCACATCCCCCTTTCTCTACCGCTCTCCACACAGTGCCAAGACACTGTTCATTTTGCTGAGCAGCTGCCACTTCCCCCAGATTCAATTCCGGCAACTGTTTAGTCTGCGGTGCGGTCAGGTCACAGTTAGCTAGGGGTATGGCATCGTCAAAAACCCCCAAATGGTCCACGGCTCGCTCCAGCCTTCCTCTTCCCCCGGCCTTCACGGTGATAGCAAACTGACAGATAGCCTTCCCTCCAGGGGCAGGGACACTCTCCCACTCCTCAGCTTTCTCCTGTTCCCCCGGCTCCCGACGTGACAAAGCATCCGCATCGACATTCCTGCTTCCTCGGCTGTACTTCAGGTTGAACTCATATACCGACAAGGCCGCCAGCCACCGATGTCCTGTGGCATCCAGCTTAGCCGAAGTCAGAATATAAGTGAGAGGATTGTTTTCCGTTCTCACCTCAAACTTGGCTCCGTTCAGGTAATCGCTCAACTTGTCCACCACCGCCCACTTCAACGCCAGGAACTCCAACTTGTGAGTGGGATAGTTTCTCTCAGATGGCAACAAGCTTTGGCTGACAAAGGCTACCGGCCTCAATGCTTTGCCAATCTCCTGGTACAGAACAGCCCTGAGACCCTCTCGGGTGGCAGTTGTGTGCAGCACATATGGCTATTGGGGATCAGCAAAAGCCAACACCGGGGCCTGGGTCAGCGCCCTTTTCAAAGATTGGAATGCCTCTTCACATCGATCATCCCATCTCGAGCCGAAAGGTTCCACCGGGTTCCAGTATCCTCCAGCGTCTTGCCTCCAGCCCCCTTTCATTTTCTTCCCCACTGGGGGATAGCCACACAACAGCTGAGTCAACAGGTGACGCATTTTAACGTATCCTTTCACAAATCGGCGGTAATATCTACAGAACCCCAAAAATCAGCACAGAGTGCTCACTTTCAGGGGTCTCGGCCAGGTGGTCACGGCCTCTGTCTTGGTTAGATCAGTAGCCACTCCCTCCTGCCGTAGACACACACTGACACGGGGTCCTACCAGCCCATCCGGAATAAAGGCGTGGACACCCGGTAGTCCCCTGGCTGATTTCTGGAAACGTGTTCCTCCAGAGGCTCCAGTCCATTCCCTCACTGAGCTTCTTCTAAGTTTCCCGACACCTCTCCCTTCTTAGTCGCAGGGGATCTTGCCCTCCGCGGGACTCCTTGTCTCTCACAATCCCACCAAAAGTGTCCCTCCTCTCCACGGCTATAGCACACCCTCGGCCACCCACAGTCCCACCTGAAATGCCCCTCTTTCCCACAGTTAAAGCACACACTGCCCACCGTCCCTCCTATCCCAGGATGGTCTTCGCTCCCAACCCACTGCACAGGCTGCCCCTGGGAGTGGGTACCTTCCCTGTCCTTCCCCTCCAGAGGGGGGTCCCTACTCCCCTGGGGATTTTCAGTCCTCCACCCAGCCACCACTTCCTGTATCACTGAGGATCGCTCCTGGTGGCCCGAGCCCCTTTTCCGCCCCAACGCTCTCTCTTCCTCCCGCACCTCTCTAATCAGTTGCCCGAAGGATGGAGGGGGGCCCTTTCTATAAGCCTGCCGGATAGTCCACGCCACCTTGTCCTCCTCCAGAGAGCCACTGAATAGCTGACTCATCCTCACGCTAGCCACGTCAGTCACCTTCACTACCCCCCGGCGCCGCAACCCCGTAAGCATCCCCACCATCCAAAATATGTACTCGGAGAGTTTTTCCCCTCTCCGTTGTTCCAGGCATTGGAACTCTGCTAGAAGTAGCCAGGGTTCCCCTGACAACCCAAACGCCCCCTCCAAAACTTCTATACAGTCCTCCACTGAGGCCCCAGGCTTCTCAGCTTTCAACTCCCGGACGGTTTTGGCTGCCGAACCCCTCAAACTTCCCACCAATCGCTGCCTCTTCTCCTCCTCTGAGCCTCTCCTCTAACATCAAAGATGTATGCTTGATCCAGGTCTCATAGTCCAGCTCTCAGTCCGTAGTAGGCTTGGCTCCGGAGAACACCCCCAGCTTCAGCTGTGGCCTCTCGGCCACTCCCACCAGGGAGTTGTGTGGCTGCCAGCTCCGAGGCTTCCACCGTCCCTGGGGGGGCGGGGCCTAGTCACGCCTCCCCCCTCCGACCTCCCATTACTAGTGACGGGCACCTCTCTGGGGGCCACCTCTAGTTCCAGCTCCTCCTCCGGTGTCTCCTCGGAGAGGGTGTGGAGACCCCACAGCCCCGCCTCCCCCGGAACACTGACTGTCACTGGCAGTTCCAACGACCTGACGTCAGCACTCGTACGAGCCAATACCCAACCAGGCTCCACCTCTTTACCACACCGTCTAGCTACCAATTCTACCTGCCCAATACCCTTCACCGAACTTAACCCCCGCACTAACGCGTCTCCTGAAACTCGAAAATCCACTCCGCTCACTACAGAGGCATACTGCACCGGTACATCTTCCAACTCGCACCAGTTAACAATCTTATCTCTGTCCATCTCCGCACTGCTGCCTGTGTGATTGCACAGCCCCTGACAATCCAATCCGGGACGAGCCCCCACAAGTGTAACACTTACCCAACAGGCTGGTACATGTCTAGGGGAAAAAGGAGATCCAGCCACTCACCAACCCCACCTCCGTACATGCAGGTGCTGTGAGAATCAAGTTTATGTCGCGCGTACATACACCATATCAAACTCACACAAAATACTGTTATGGAACACACTTTAAAGATTTTACTAAAACTAAAAGAGTACTATGCAATACTATGAAGGAAAAAAAATAAAGTAAAAGGCGCCAACTTGTCAAAGTTCAGTCAGTTTAGTGCACATCGTTGGAGCTCAACCATCGAACCATTCGACCCCTCGTAGCTTTCCTCCGACCTCCACGTCCTTGCAGCTGGGACCACCCCCGGTGGTCGACCGAGCAGTGCAGTGCACGTCCACCTTCCTCGGCATCTCCTTCCTGATTCTCCTGAAAAGACCGTGAAACCCCCGCTCCCAGATCCACAAGACAAAATAACATTCCCCATTGGTCAACAAATGAATACAATCCCGATATCAGCAAGTCTAAAGCTAAACAACTGCGAGAGAAAGCACTTATCATACAAAGAAGCATTCCTACTCTTAACAAAACAAAGAAGCCATTTTGATTAACATACACAGTACATTGTACATAAGTATGCTGATGACTCAAAGATTGGAGGTGTTGTAGATAGTGTGGAGAACTGTCAAAGGTTACAGCAGGACACTGATAGAATGCAAAACTGGGCTGAGAAGTGGCAGATGGAGTTCAACCCAGATAAGGGTGAAGTGGTTCATTTTGGTAGGTCAAATATGATAGCAGAATATAATATTAATAGTAAGCCTCTTGGTAGTGTGGAGGATCAGAGGGATTTTGGGGTCCAAGTCCATAGGTTTCTCAAAGCAGCTGTGCAGGTTGACTCTGTTGTTAAGAAGGCATATGGTGTATTGGCTTTCATCAATCATGGAATAGAATTTAGGAACCGAGAGGTAATGTTGCAGCTATATATGACCCTGGTCAGACCCCACTTGGAGTACTGTGCTCAGTTCTGGTCGTCTCACTACAGGAAGGATGTGGAAGCTATTGAAAGGGAGCAGAGGAGATTTACAAGGATGTTGCCTGGATTGGGGAGCATGCCTTATGAGAATAGGTTGAGTGAACTTGGCCTTTTCTCCTTGGAGTGACGGAGGTGACCTGATAGAGGTTTACAAGATGATGAGAGGCATTGATCGTGTGGATAGTCAGAGGCTTTTACCCAGGGCTGAAATGGTTGCCACAAGAGGACACAGGTTTAAGGTGCTGAGTAGGAACAGAGGAGCTGTCAGGGGTAAGTTTTTTTCCTCAGAGAGTGGTGAGTGTGTGGATTGGGCTGCCAGCAACAATGGTGGAGGCAGATACGATAGGGTCTTTTAAGAAACTTTTGGATAGGTACATGGAGCTTAGAAAAATAGAGGGCTATGGGTAAGCCTAGTAATTTCTAAGGTTGGGACATGTTTAGCACAACATTGTGGGCTGAAGGGCCTGTATTGTGCTGTGGGTTTTCTACGTTTCTAAATCTCACAACATATCCCAGTGATATTAAACAAATTTCACAACGTATCCCAGTGATATTAAATAAATTTCACAACATATCCCAGTGATATTAAACCTGATTCTGATTCTGATTCTGGATCATGAGGGTGTAATTCACTCAGAGGGTGCTGAGTGTGTTGATCGAGCTGCCAGTTGAAGTGGTGAATGCAGGTTCAATTTCAATATTTGAGAGAAGTTTGGAAAAATAGTTTTCTGGGATGGATCTGAAGGGTTATAATCTGGGTGCAGCTCAATGGGACTTGCAGGGTAATATTGTGGCCTGGCCTTGATGGGACAAAGGGCCTGTGTATGTGCTGCAGTTCTCTATGACTAAAATAGTATGGTTTTCTTGACTCCACTCTCAAATACTGTAAAATATTGATTCCAATTCATAACTCAGGTTAGAGGCAGACACTGATGGTAATTCCACACCTGCTTCCAGTGCAGAAGAACAGATCTCAGCTGTGTGAAGAAAGACTGCCATCCCTCCACAGTGTCTTACACAGACAGAAGAAAAAACAGATGCTGGAATCGCAAGCAACAATCTGCTCCAGTACTAATTCAGGTGGGAGAGAGTGTGGGAGGATAAAGGACTTGCTGATGTTTTGGGTCAGGATCACTTTTGTGATTTTTTAGGTATTATTCTTGTTTTCCCATTTATTATCTGGCCATCTGTAAAATCTCTCTCAATCTCTCTCTCTCCTCTTCACCCCCTCCCTCTCTTCCCCCGCTCTCTCTTCCCATGCTCTCTCTTCCCCCCTCTCTCTCCCCGTCTCTCTCTCCTCTTCCCCTCTCTCTCCCGCGTCCTACCTCTTTCTTCGCCCCTCACTCTTCACCCTCTCTCTCCACCTCTCTCTCTCACTCTTTCTCTCTGCCCCAATCTTTCTCTCTCTCTTTCAAATCCTTTTCTGCTCCTCCTATTTTTGTTCTTTCTGTCATTCCCTCTCTCTGTTTTATATTGGCTCTCTCCACCGTCCACTCTTCGTCCTGATGCAGAGCTCTGACCTGAAACGTTGACAGTTCCTGTCCTGTTGCTGAGTTTCTCCAGCAGGTTATCCGTTGCTCTGTGATCTCTGACTCTGTCAAGCTGCTGGATACTTGCCTTCCTTTGAGCTTTGGAGTCAAGGCCCACCCACATTTCTAAGTATTACAGAGATAAAGTCAGAAAATATTCCAGATCTTTTGTCAGGAGGACCAAGTCAATATCAGCATAATCTCCTGGGTCAACATTCCAAGTATTAATGCTTTAATTACATTTACCCTGCCCTGTTGGGAAGCCCAACATGAGACTCACAAAACATACACTTTATTCTAAACTCTGGTTCAACAAAAGATTACCAGGAAAATAAAGATGTAGAACATAGAACATGGAAAATTTACAGCACCTTATCAGCCCTTCTTCCAACAATAGTGTGCCGCTCATGTAAACTGCTCCAGAAGCTGCCGAGAATTTCCCTACTGTATGGCCCTCCATTTTTCTAAGCTCCATGTACCTATCTAAGAGTCTCCTAAAAGACCCCATTGTATCGGCCTCTACCACCTTTGCTGGCAGTGCATTCCACGCACCCATCACTCTGTGTGAAAAATTTACCTTTGACATCCCCCTTGTACCTACTTCCAAGCACCTTAAAACTATGACCGTCATGTTAGGCATTTCAGCCCTGGGAAAAAGCCTCTAGCTAACCACATGATCAATGCCTTTCATCATCTTATACACCTCTATTAAGTCACCCCTTATCCTTGGTTGATCTAAGGAGAAAAGGCTAAGTTCATTCAACTTGTTCTCATGAGGCACGTTCTCCAATCCAGGCAACATCCTAGTAAATCTCCTCTGCACTCTCTCTATAGTATCCACACTCTTCCTGCAGTGAGGTGACCAGAATTGAACACTGTATTCCAAGTAGGGTCTGTATAAGGTCTTATATAACTGTAAACTTTTTTCACGGCTCTTGAACTCAATCCCACAGTTGATGAATGCTAACACACCTTCTTAACAACACCACTCACCTGCACAACAGCTTTGAGTGTCCTATGGAGATGGCCCCAAGATCTCGCTGAACCACCACACTGCCGAGAGTCTTACCATTAATATTATATTCTGTCTTCAAATTTGACCTACTGAAATTAACCACCTCACACTTAACTGGGTTGAACTCCATCTGCCACTTCTCAGCCCAGTTCTGCATCCTGTGGATGTTGCGCTAAAAGCTCTGACAACCCCCCAGACTATCCACAACACCTCAAACTTTTGTGTCGTCACCAAACTTACTGATCAAAGTGAAGATGCAGCCATTGAATGAACAGAGAACTTTTCATCCCAAGCACATGGAAGCCCAGTAAAAGTGGTGGAAGGACATGCTAACTCAGAAAGTCTGCACTCACATAGCTGTCCGCTGGCCTGTCTATGGTAGTGTCTGTGGATCTCACACAGATCTTATTAGCAATCTCAGAAATCACAGAGAAAGCCATCCTATTAGATCTATAGACAGAAGGTAATGAAGTTTTTTCCACTGATGTGCTATCAATGTCTAATTGGTTCACCTTCCTTGCTTTTCTCAGGAACTAGCCTTGTATCCATCCATCTGCAAAACCTCACTCCATTTATTTTCCAGTGTGGTTTTAGCCCTAGCCTTCAATGCTACAACCTTTCTTTTTTCTTTTTCAATCTTTTTATTGATTTTCACATATACACAAAAAAATAACATAGTAATAAGTAAATTATAAATACAATAGACTTGAAATCACATTGATAATAAGATAATAATATCCTACTAAACATCAACAAAAGAAAATACCTTAATCAAGTCCACATGATTATATGAAAAAAAAACAAAAATAACCATTAAAAAAGAAAAAAAATATTAAAAAATATGTGAGAAAAAAAAATATATATTAAAAAAAAATAAAACACTAAACTAAACTAACATAGGCAATAATAACAGTTTACAAGTATAAGATAGTGTCAAAGAACTCCGGAACTCCATACCTGAACATGAATAAGCAGAAAGGTCTGGAGAAGGCCAAATTAATTCATATGAAAATGTCGAATAAACGGTCTCCAAGTTTCTTCAAATTTAATTGACGAGTCAAAAATAGTGCTTCTAATTTTTTCCAAACTCAGATAAGAAATAGTTTGAGAAAGCCATTGAAATGTAGTAGGAGGATTTACTTCTTTCCAATTTTGTAGTATAGACCTTCTGGCCATTAATGTTACAAAAGCAATCATTCGTCTGATTGAGGGGGAAAACTGATTACCATCTTCATTTGGTATGCCAAAAATTGCAGTAATAAAATGAGGTTGTAAATCTATATTCCAAATTGAGGAAATAGTAGTAAATATATCCTTCCAATAATTATGTAAAGTGGGAATGCTACAACCTTGGCTGTATCATCAACCTAGGCTGATGATAATTCCTGCAGAGCATTAGCAAGTCATTAACGTGATCAGTATCCAAGCTCTTTCTTTGGACAGTTTTGAAATACATTATTGCAACCAATTTCATTCAGTTTTTAAACTCCCAGTCAGATCCCACATCACTGAAATATATTCAGATTGGATAAACTGACCTATTTCAACACAATAAACAGGAAAGGTGATAAAAAAGATATTTCACATAGTGGAAGGGTGCAATACAATTCAGTCTGCCTTATTGAATGTAAGCATCAGATATCATACCAAGACCAAAGATTCAAAGGTTTCAAAGGTGCATTCAATGTCAGAGATATCTCTACAATATACATCCTGAAATTTGTTTTCTTCACAAACATCCATGAAATCAGAAGAGTGCCCCAAAGAATGAATGACAATTTCATTACGTTAGAACCCCAAAGCCCCCCCAACTCCCCCCATCTACACACAAGCAGCAGCAAGGCAACCAACCCCCTCACCAGCAAAAAAGCATCGATGCCTGCCATTGAGCACTCAAGCGTGCAGCAAAGCATCAATAAAGACACAGACTTGCAGTACCCCAAAGACTACTCATTCACTCAGTATTCTACATACCACAGGTTCTCTCTCTCTCCCTAATGAGGGAACAAGAGGTGTTCTAATTTCACAGTGAGAGGTGAGTTAGTGAGTTAGTCTTTTAGGCTGCATCCTTAGTATATCGAATAACGGCCAGTCGTGAGACATGAAGAGCGGATCCCATTCCCACAAAGAACCAAAGTCAGCCTGTAGCTCCAGGTCAGGGTCTTCTAAAGAACCCTGAAAGGGAAAAACAGAGATATTAAAGATGGAAATAGAGCTGTTTCCAAAGATGCAAGCAAAGGAGTGGCCATTAGGTGCCATCGTTCTCCTAAGCTCCACCTCCTTATAGATACGTGAACTACTGCTTCACAGTCCTTACAATGTTGAAGGTCATTCTTGGGGATGTTCATCAAGTCCTGGAATGAAGCGATTAACATACAAGGAGCATTTGGCAGCTTTGGGCCTTTAATCACCGGAATTTAGAATAATGTGGGGGGATCTCATTGAACCCTACCAAATATTGAATACCAAATATGAAAAATAGGGTAGATGGGAGAGGATGTTTCCTGTGGTGGAGGTATCCAGATATATAGGGCAAAGCCTCAAAATTGAGTGGCAAGCTTTTAGAACAGAGGTAGGGAGGAATTTTCTTAGCCAGAGAGTAATAAATCTGTAGAATACTCTGCCACAGACTGCAGTGGAGGCTAAGTCCGTGAGTAAGGTGGAAGTTCATCATTCCCTGATAGGTCAGGGCATCAAAGGATATGGCAAGAAGGCAGGTGTATGGGGTTGAGTGGGATCCAGGATCACCCATAAAGGAATGGTGGAGCAGACTCGATGGGCTGAATGGCCTAATTCTGCTCTTATGCCAATGCTGTAACTGGTTTTCAAAAATCAATTTTACAAACACACAGTACCAATTTTAAGAGGAAATTTAATTGAGAGAAGACATGAAAAGAAAAAGTACCTAAGTGAAAAACGAGATGGATATTAATGACATGTAATTCTTCAGCATTTGTGAAAATGGCATGTGATCTTTGGAAAGTAATGCAACCTGAGTGAATCTTAGTGTTTCTGAGTGTCCACATGGAATATGATCATTGTCATTAATAATTTGGTGCGCTGTAATTTGGCTACTATTGTCCTCTGTCATATTTTAGAATGTGCTTACAGTAAAGCAGTTCAGGAAGAAGGAAAAACCTTGCATGAGAACTTGACTTCAAGCAATTCAGGTGGTTAAGTAAAAGCCATAACTTAAATATGTTCTTTGTTCCATAGTAATACGTAAACTCCTTGTGTGACTCATGTGGCCTTTTTTAATGGGGGGCAGCATACTGTGAGCTGTACATTTAGTGGGGGGTAAGTGCAACACTGAGTGGACCCCCATTGATTTCCTCAAGTGCCTGGCTCCTTCTGAAATTGATACTGTACACCAAATATACAGTAGTTTGGTGAACATTGAGTTAAAACATAATTTGTTCTAAGAATGGCCCCACAATATTAAGGATTGTAAACCTTTCCTGGATACATTTAGAATTTCTGCCCCTTCTAATTCTTTATCACGGTTAATAGTAGAGTTCTGAATCATTAAGTGTGAGTCTTCAGGATTTTGTATTTCCTCCCAATGAGAAGAGGCCATGTCCTGGATGATGAGGGTCCTTGATGGATGGTGCCTACTTCAGGCTCTGCCTTTTGAAGATGTCCTCAAAAAAGTGGAGGGTTGTTCCCATGATGGAATGGCCAAGTCTACAGCACCTTGCAGCCTCTTGCAATCCTCTATACTAGATTTTAATGCTCTCCATGGTTTACCTATAGAAATTTGAAGGAGTCCTTGGTGACATAACAAATATCCTCAAACCCTTAGCAAAGTAGAGCCATTGGTATGCTTTCTTTGTGACTGCATCAACATGTTGGGTGCAGGACAGATCCGATGAAATGCTGATGCGCAGAAACTTGAAGCTGCCCTCCTTTCCTACCACTAATCTTCCAATAAAGACTGATGTGCCTTCTCCCAATTTCCTCTTTCTGAAGTCCACAACTAATTCCTTGGTATCTCTGATGTTAGGTGTGAGGTTGTTATTGTGACACCACTCAATCAGCCATCTTATCTCACTCTTGCGTGCCTCCTTGTTACAATCCGAGATTTTACCAACAACTCTCTGAGTTTATAAATGCTGTTTGAGCTGTGCTTGGTCACACAGTCATGAATGTAGAAGGAGTAGCGCAGTGGGTTAAACACTCATCCTTGAGGTGTGACTGTGTTGGTTGTCAGCGAGGAGGACATATTATTACTGATTGGAACTTACTTTGTCTCCTGATGAGGAAGTCAAGGATCCAGTTTCAGAGCGAGATACAGCAGCCCTGTATAATTGCATCTGCTGTAGACTAGATGTGGCAGTAGGAGTGCTGCAGCGGGTCTGGGTCCTTGCTCAGGCAAGAGTTAATTCTAGTTATAACCAACCTCTCAAAGCACTTCATTATGGTAGATGTGAGTGCTACCAGTTGATTCTCATTGAGGCATCTCACCCCGCTCTTCTTGGGCACTGGTACCACTGCTGCCCTTTTAAAGTAGGTGGGAACCTAAGACCAAAGTATTGAAAGTTTGAAGGCATCCTTGAACACTCCAGCCAGCTGATTGTCACAGGTCTTCAGTACCCTTCCAGGTGCATGATCAGGGTCTGATGCCTTACACGGGTTCACCTTCTTGTACAATGTTCTGATATCGGCCTTTGCGACAGAGGTCACAGTTACCAGATGCTCTGGAACTTGAATTGGTGTATTGTTAAATTCCCTTTTGAGACAAACATAAAAGGTATTAAGGTAATTGGAGAGTGAAGCATCAATTCTATTAAACTTCTAGGCCTCCCCTTATAGAAAGTAATGCCATGAAAAACTTGCCACAACGGCGCACTATAGTTCCCGAAGAGACTTTGGATTTCGTAGAAGGAGAGAGAGGTGAAAAGAAGTGAAGGGGGCCAGTTAGAAAATTCTGTATACCTCATTTTCTGGGGAGATGCTGGATTGTACATAATTGGGCACTTGGCAAGGGTCAATAAAAAGGAGTTAGGTTTAAGCACAGTGGCCATTGTGGAAGCAGGCCAGTGTTAGAGTGGGGAAATCTGTCTTTGGCTCATAGAAGCTTCAGAGAGGAGAGGTGAAGGCTGCAGGTAAATTTTTTAATTTAATTTTTCTTTCTTTCTTATTGAGCAGTGGGGATCCCAGGCAGGATAGTTGACTGCTCCTCTTGCAGGAGATGGGAAGTCAGGGAGAGCTCCAGTGCCCCTAATATCTATACCTGCAAGAAGTGCATCCAGATGCAGCGTCTTTCAGACTATATTAGGTCTGGGAGAATTCTGGATCATTTGGGAGCCTGAGAAGTTGATTGGCAGGACATACTGGGAGGTAGTTTTACCCAAGGTGCAGGACGTACACCCAAGGAATCTGTCAGGAGGGGAAAGGGGATAGGCAACCAGTGCAGAGTACTCTCTCAACAATAGGTAAACCACTTTCAATACAGCCGGGGCAGGTGACCCACCAGAGAAAAACCACAATGGTTAGGACTATAAAAGTTAACTTGTAGGTTAATTCAGTTGTATGGAAGGCAAATGCATTTACTTCAAGAGGACTACAATATAAAAGCAGGGATATCATGCTGAGGCTTTATAAGGTATTGATCAGACTGCACATGGGAGTATTGTGAGCAATTTTGGGCCCCTTATCTAAGAAAAGATGTGCTTACATTGGAGAGGCCCCACAGGAGGTTCACGAGAATGATCTTGGGAATGAATAAATGATTCTGGGTATGAGGAGCTTTTGGTGGCTGTGGGCCTGTGCTCACTAGAGTTTAGAAGAACAAGGGGGGATCTCATTGAAACCTCTAGAATATTGAAAGGCCTAGACAGAGTGAATGTAGACAGGATGATTTCTGTAGTGGGGAGTCTAGAATCACAGGGCACAGTCTCAGAACAGAGGCATGTCCATTTGGATCAGAGATGAGGAGGAATTTCTTTAACCACATGGTAGTGAATCCCTAGAATTCATTGCCACAGGTGACTGTAGACACCAAGACATTGGAGATATTTAAGGTTGAGATGGACAGGGTTTTGCTTAGTCAAGGCATTAAGGGTTATGGAAAGAAGAAGAGAAAGGGGTTGTGAGGGATAATAAATCAACCATGTTGAAATGGCAGAGGAGCTTGATGGGCTGATTGATTTAATACTGGTCCTGTGTCTTTTGCTCGTATAGTCAGCTGATGTGCATCTGATTTTGACTCTAATTTCACAAAAGATTGCCTTTTTGAGATCATCGTGGCATTCTGGTTGGACCTGGACTTCTTGTAGTATTCTGTCAGCGGTTTTGAACACCACAGATCTAGCTCTCAGTTAACTTGGAATCACTTCCTTCACCCATGGCTTCTAGTTGAGTATGTCCGGTACGTTTTCAAAGGCACACCCTTATCCACACAGGCATTGATGAAGTTGTGACAGCTGCTGTAAGTTCATTCAGATCTTAATGTGAATCCCAGACAAGGTCCACTGATTCAAAGTGGTCCCCTCAATGCTTCTCGGCCTCCATTGACCGTACCCTCATGGTCCTCACTACTACTGCTGTAGTTTTCAGACTCTGCTGTATGCCAGGAACAGAAGTACAGCCAGGTGATGGAAGATGTGGGTATTGGACGGGATGGTGACAGTGGCCAAGGGTGTTGGCTCCTCTTGCTCTACACATGACACATCGGTCATAATTTGCCAGAGACTTCTTCAAGCTGGCCTGGTTGAAGTCTTCCACAATGATGGGGAAGGAATCAGGGTGAGCTGTCTAGTGAATTTTGATCGCAGTGCTCAGCTGCTCCAGTACCAGCTTGATGTTTACCAGAGATAGAATATACACTTCTACTAGGTTGAAAGCAAAAATCTACCCCAGCAGGTAAAATGGACAACAGCAATGCTCCAGGACTGGGAAAAAACTGACAAGTTTGTGCATTGTTCATCATGAAGCAAACACCCCAACTTCTGCCTATGCTTGGTGCCACCATTTGGCCCAATCAGTGGAAGGTATAGGCTGAAGCCCTATGTCTGGAATGCTGGAGGTGAGCCATGTCTCTGTGAAGCAAATACACAGCAGTCCCTGATGTCCCCTGGTACTGCAGTCTTGCTCCAAGTTCTTCAATTTTATTTTCCAGTGATTGTACAGTAGCCAGGAAGTTGATAGGGTAGGGGGGTGGTGGGGTTATGTCCTTGCATTTCAATTTTACCTTAAATCCTCCCTGACAGGCACATTTCTTGAGGAAATGGACATATTCCCCAAGCTTCCAGCTGCTGCACTTGCTCCTTGGTTGGGAGTCCGGAGTCTATCTGTTCTTTTAAATGACTGAAACAATGTTACTTTCTGCAGATTTCAATTGCAGATGATTCCCTTGGCAGCTGCACACAGGAAGTCTCCCTCTTTGGCACTATTTTAACTAAATCAGCACATTTGCATAATTTCTCAGATGACAATGATTCAGAGTACAGGAAGGAGACGGAGAGCCTAGAAGCATGGTTGTCATGACAACAACCATACTCTAAATGTCAGCTGAACAAAAGAACTGGTCATTGACTACGGGAAGGGAGTGGTCCATGTTATGTTTTCTAACTTCAAAACATTAAACTGATTCAAAGGGAAGGAAGAGAGCTGAAGGTTGCGAGTCTTAGTTTGTTCTTTACTGAAAGCGTGGCATGCTCATATCATGTGAAAGCGTCATAATGTAAGCAATCCACGTATTTTTACACATAACCCACAGTGAACTATTTAAGTGAACAGGAGTGCTTAATCAAACAATATATATATACAATATTACTGAAATATGAAATTCACAACACTCCTCCCAGCTCAGCTATAAACTCCAAAACAGAGACTGCATTTCACCTATATACACAGTATTCTATATAATATAACCACTAGATATAGACATCCACAGTAAAGTAAATTTTAAATTGTCCCATTCAGCCCTAAAGATTTAATTGCTGTAGAGGCTTTCTTACTCTTGTGGGGTAATGTTTTTCCTAACAAGAGGGATCACTCTGCTTCAGGTGAGACTTGTGGCTGTGAAACTATCTCAGGTCTGAGGCTTCCTCCATGGTGGATGTAGGAGTCAATTCTGAGAATGTAAGAAGTAGTTCTGACGGCTCTGGAAATACTTCTTTTCCTTGCTTTTACTTGTTCTGGTTTGTGCATTTTTATCTTGGGAAGGTGCATTTAGTTTACTGGAGTATTCTCTTATTAATCTTTCTTTTGCTTCCTTTGCGATCTGATCTCTTCTCTTGGCTTCTGTATCCACAGCATCATCTGACAAATCCACTAACATGAGGAAATCTGCAGATGCTGGAGATTCAAGCAACATACACAAAATGTTGGTGGAACTTAGCAGGCCAGGCAACATCTATAGGAATAAGTACAGTTGACATTTCCGGTCGAGACCCTTCGTCAGGACTAAAGGAAAAAAGAGATAGTAAGAGATTTGAAAGTGGGAGGGGCAGGGGGAGACCCAAAATGATAGAAGAAGACAGGAGGGGGAGTGATGAAGCTAAGAGCTGGGAAGTTGATTGGCAAAAGGGATACAAGGCTAGAGAAGGGGGAGTATCATAGGATGGAAGGCCTTGGAAGAAAGAAAGGGGGGGGGGAGCACCAGAGGAAGATGGAGAATAGGCAAGGAGTTATTGTGAGAGGGACAGAGAGAAAACAAACCAAAAAAAATAAATAAATAGATAAATAGATAGATAATCGGACAGATGAACGAATGAATGATGAATGAACGAATGAACGAACGAACGAATAAATAAATAGACAGATGAATAAATAAATAAATAAATAAATAGATAGATAGATAGATAAATAGGGATGGGGTAAGGCGGGGAGGAGGGTCATTAACAGAAGTTAGAGAAATCAATGTTCATGCCATCAGGTTGGAGGCAACTCAGATGGAATATAAGGTGTTGTTCCTCTGACCTGAGTGTGGCTTCATCTTGACTATAGAGTAGACCATGTAGAGACGTCAGAATGGGAATGGGACATGGAATTAAAACATATGGCCACTGGGAGATCCTGCTTTCTCTGGTGGACAGAGTGCAGGTGTTCAGCGAAACGGTCTCCCGGTCTGCGTCAGGTCTCACCAATATATAAAAGGCCACACTAGGAGCACCGGATGCTGTATACCACACCAGCCGACTCACAGGTGAAGTGTCTCCTCACCTGGAAGGACTGTCTGGGGCCCTGAATGGTGGTGAGGGAGGAAGTGTAAGGGCAGGTGTAGCACTTATTCCACTTACAGGAAGGAGATTCGTGGGAAGGGATGGGGGAGATGAATGGACAAGGGAGTCGTGTAGGGAGCGATCCCTGCGGAAAGCAGAAAGAGCGGGGGAGGGAAAGATGTGCTTGGTAGTGGGATCCCGTTGGAGGTGGTGGAAGTTACGGAGAATTATACATTAGACCTGGAGGCTGGTGGGGTGGTAGGTGAGGACAATGGGAACTCTATCCCGAGTGGGGTGGTGGGCGGATGGGGTGAGGGCAGATGTGCGGGAAATGGGAGAGATGCGTTTGAGAGCAGAGTTCCTTAAAAAAGGAAGGTATCTCTTTGGTCCTGGAATGAAAAGCCTCATTCAAAGAGCAGATGCAGCGGAGATGGAGGAATTGAGAGAAGGGGATGGGCATTTTTACAAGTAACAGGGTGGGAAGAGGAATAGTTCAGTTAGCTGTGAGAGTCCATGGACTAATAGTAGACATCAGTAGATAAGCTGTTTCCAGAGAAAGAGACAGAGAGATCAAGGAAGAGGAGGGAAGTGTCGGAAATGGACCAGGTAAATTTGAGGGCAGGGTGGAGGTTGGATGCAAAGTTGATGAAGTCAACCTTCTCTCAATTCATCTGGCTCTGCTGCATCTACTCTCAGAATGACCATCTTTTTGATTTTAAGACCATAAGAATATAGACAGAGGGGCAGAATTAGGCCATTTGGCACATCAAGCCTGCTTCATCGTTCAACATGGCTGATCCTTCCCCCCCACTTTAATTAATGTGACTGTGTGGCTAGGCATAGCTCAAATATATCCTCATGATGTATTTAGCCATCTCTCTTTTTTTAAGATTATTGTTACCTGGTACTCACTGTTGTCGTTTCATGTGGCTGTTTTTTTTTCTCTTCACAGTTCTAATTGTTTTTCTCAATCCAGCTCATGGCAACATTGATGGACTGTGATAAAGCCGTCTCTCAGATCTCGGAGAGAGGGCATGTTTGCATCAGGCAGAGGATGTCCTGGGTTGGGACACCACATGGGCATGTTGGGGTTGGTCAGGCACCCTATTGGTGTAGTGTTTGTGCTGTTGACTTCTCAGTCTATTTGAGACTGTCCAGCTTTTCCTGATAGCTGCAGTAAAGCTTGAGATGAGTGAGCTGGGGTCATCAATCAGATCTCCGCTGTGGGGTGTATTGGTCTGCCAGTATTGGCTCCATTTTCATCATAGGAGTTGAAGTTTTTTAAGCTGTAGAAAGGTTTTCAAGGTTTCAGTCGGGAAGTTGGAGGTAAATTTTCAATGAGCTTATGAACTGGAATGTTGTTGAGTGTACTTGTCACAGTTCGGTCTGTTGATTCCTTATTCCGGGATTTCCTGCTTTTCCCTTGTTCCATAGGGTGCCTTAATTGAGGCACCTGATTCTTGTTTTGGGCTAGCACGTAAATACCTCTGCAAACCAAGGATTCCCTGCTGGACTGTTCCCTTCCTGCCTGGAGACTCCCTGCAACCTATGCCTGGAGTCCTGTGTCCTGCCCAAGCCTAGGCTCTGAATTTCCAGGGTCCCAAGACCTAGTCAAGGCTTTGCGTTCTTGTCCTGTCCATGCGTCTTGTCCTGTCCTGTAGTCACGCCATGACTTGTAGCCACGTCTTGTCCTAACCTAGACCCGGGTTCTGGTTCCGAGTCAAGACTCAGGTTCCTAGTTCCAACCAAGACTGAGGTTCTGCGTCCTTGTCCACTCTCTGTTCCAGAGTACTGTGTTCCCTGTCCAAGTCTAAGCTTTGTGGCCTCATCCAGTCCATGTGCCTCGCCAAGCCCAGGAGTACCTCGCCCAGGCTGAATCGTCCTCATCCAAATCCTCGGCAGTTTACCTCAGCAAGTATCCTCGGCTGTCATCCTGGCCCTGCAAATGCATCCCAGCCCTGCATCCTAGAAAGGGGCCTGCCCCTGTGTCCTAGTAAGGGTTCTGGCCCCGCACTCCAAGGAGGAGTCCCAGCCCCATACCCAAGAGCCTAACTAAGCTGAGTCCAAGAGCTGAGCCAAAACTAGTCCAAGAGCCCAGCCCACTGCTGGAGATTCCTTGCCCAGCCCGGTGCTGGAGTTCCCTCGTCGTGTCCAGAAGTCTCTCATCCTGTCCCAGCCACGTCGAAGAACCTCGTCCTGTCCCAGCCACGGCTTTGTGTTCTTGTTCTGTCCATGTGCCTCGTCCTGTGCAGGAGTTCCATGTCCAGTCCTGTAGCCACGTCTCATCCTCGCCTAGATCCGGGGTCCGAGCCCAAGTCATGACCCAGGTTCTGGGTCCCTGTCCAGTCTCTGGCTCGGAGTCCTAGCCCAGGTACCTAGTTCCTAGTTCTTTGTCCTGGTCCCGCCTTCCTAGTCTTAGTCCTAGCCCTGGCCCTGTATCCTAGTCTCATCCAGGGCCTGTGCATCAATGTCTATGTTGTTTCTTCCTTACTCACCTTGCTATCTTGATGAACCTCGTCCTGTTCCTAGTACTTCAGTGTCTGTGTCTTGCATTTGGGTCTGCCTTCAATGCCCACCTTGTAACAGTATTTTGGATATGCTTGTAGAGCCTTTCTGCAGATCACCGTGGTTGCTATTGGGAGCTGTTGGACAGGCGTGGATTTTAGGGCTCCCGAGATTATTCTCAGAGAAGTATGGAGCTGTGTATTGATGATGTTTGTGTGAGCACTTCTCTCCCAGGTTTGTGTGCAATATTCAGCAACTGAGAAACATAGTGCCAGGCTAGATGTTCATAGGGCTGACTGGTTAGCACCCCATTTGGTTCCTGCTATCTTCCTGATCATGACCATTCTAGATTTTAATTTCTTTGCAGCATTTTGAAGGTGGATCTCATATGAAAGAGTTCAATCTAGTGTATTGCTGGGTAGCTGTTTGTCATTTAGTTTGATATTAAGTTTAAGTTTGCTTAGTTGGTTGTCCAGATGAAATACGGAAGTTACTGCTCTGTTGACATTCATATTTAGGTACCACTTTCAGAAGTATTTGGATAGGGAGTTGATATCTTGGGTAAGGTTTTTTTCAATGGATTTGACATCTTTTGATTGGAAGGCTATGACCCAGACATCAGTGTAGCCAAATTTATTTTCAGAGAGGTCACTGAAGTACAAATTGAACAAGGTTTGAGCCAGAACTGACCGTTGGTGGATGCCATTGTGAAATTTCATAATGTAACTGGTGTCACAAACTGTTTGAGAACTCATGAATTCTTCCATTTTCTGCTTTTTTTTAAACTCAATCGTGTCTTCCCTTCCGTAGAACATGTCTGCACTGCCTTTTTTTTAAACTCACTGTGCTTTAACAGATCAGTAGTTGTCTTGGGTTCATATTAAAGATATGTTTGACAATTTCAAACGGCATGCATTCCACAGGGAGGATATACAGGTTCCTTACAGATAGCTTTGGAATTGAGCTCCAAGCTGCGACTTACTGCATTGTAGTATTATTGCGCTAACTGCCATGCTACTGTGGTTTACCTTGTACTATCCCAATATACTTTTGTAATCAATTGATCTTTTTGAATGGTAAGCAAGACAGGTTCTTCACTGTACTACAGTAAAAATAAACTAGTCTACCAATTTACCAAATGCAGTCAAATAGGATTATTATAGATTGGCATTTTGGTCAGCATGGGGAAATTAGGCTAAAAAAACCTTTCTCTATGTAATATAACTCTAAGCTATGAAGCTAAATACCTAAAAATGATACAAAGCATCTGAATGCAAGTTCAGATTAAGCTCAGGTATTTTATGCTTTACAATAGATGCCATGAAGTTGGCTGCTAGTACTTCAAATTCAGCATTTTATCCAGTTGCTATGTTCTGATCAATCTAGTTGATAATCTGAAACTAAGGAGCCTTTATCTAAGTGTTTCCTATCAGTTTTAAGTCTAGAAAAATGTGCTGTATATGCCTTGCTGAATACTACTTTGACATGTGTAAACCCATGGAAAGAAAGGGCTATTGATGCTCAATGCACTTTAGTAAATTATTTAAAAACTTTTTAAAAGCTATTTATTAATGCTTTTTGGGAGGGTGATTTTAGATGCATATCATATTTATACTGAGTTAAATACTGTATGTAATTAGTTTTGCTACAATAAGTGTATGGGACACTGGAAAAATGTTGAATTTCCCCTTGGGGATGAATAAAGTATCTATCTATCTATCTATCTATCTGATCACTACCTTCAGTAGCCAAATGTTGAGCATGAAAACATTTCCAGAGGCTGCTCTTAGAACTGCAGTTGGGTGACAGCAGCCTAATGAAGGGATACTGTTACTGACATGTGGAGGGAAATACTAAACAGAACAAAGGGGTTAGCCTACAGAGGTGTGGGGGTTGGGGTGTGTGGCTGGAGTGCTCTGGAAGCACTTACAGTACATAACCATTAGTCATATAATCCTTCAAAGTGCAAACATCTTTATAGATTGATCTTGATTTTAAAATGCACAATAGTTAACCATTTTCAAATTGTGACCGGCAAACTTCATAGGAGAAGCAGCGACATAACTCAGGATCAAAATGAAGTGGAACTAAAGTCTGTTTTTGATCATTTTTGTGAAAAAAAACATGATTAGTTAATTCAATAAAATTTCATATATGTTTATGTGGTGTAGGGTTACTGACGATCTCACTGGAATTGAGAATCAGGAGAAATGTGAAAGAGTTAGCTGATCTAATAAAGTCAGTTTTATAAAACTTATATGCTGATCTATTCTGTTTCATGGATTCTTTTTGGAACAGTGCGGGCTATTTTTCTGAGAATGGTTTGGAGCTAAACTCCTGGAAATGCTAGAGTTAGCTTTTGGGCTTGCATTTGAACAAATCCCTGAGACATAAAAATATTTCTGAATTAGTTTCAGAAATAAGAAATTATTTTATCTGCTACTTTAATTTTATGCTTTCTATATTATTAATGATAAATATACCATGGACATATTTCTATAGGTATAAAAGAGCATCTTTCCTTTCTACCATTTTTTCTTCTGTTCTTCTTGCCTGCTTTATTCATTCCTTCAATTATACATTCCTTCTTTCCTATTAATTCTGTTCTCTATTCCTTCCTTTCTGCTTTCCACTCTTTAACTCTCTGTCTTTTCTCAACTGTCCCTTCAACTCTATTTCACCTTCCAGAGATAAAGAAATAAAATGTTTAACTGTGCCTTGGTGATAGCACACTAAACTACTTCATCAGAAAATTTGGGTTCAGACTATAATCTAGTTATTAGAGAACATGTTCACTCTGATCATTTAGTGAAATGCCGAACAAGTAAGGCACTGTTGGGCTGTCAAAGGATTCAGCATGATATGGACCAGTTGGAAATATGGACAACGAAATGGCAGATGGAGTTTAATCTAAGCAATGTTTCCAGTTTGGGAGCTTAAGTGGAAGAGGAAAGTAAATGCTGTACCTTGGGATCATTTGTGTACAGAGGGATATTTGGATGCAAGTCCATAGCTTCCTGGAAGTGACAACACAAATAGACATGTTGATTAAGAAGGCATACAGCATACTTGTCTCCTTAGGTAATGGCCATTGAGTACTAAAGTCAGGAAGTTTATGTTGCACCAATATCAAACTTTGTTCAGGCCACATTTAGAGTGCCATGCATATTTCCGGTCATCCCATTATTAAGAAGCTTTAGAGAAGACGTAGAAGAATTTCATCAGGATGATGGCTGGGTGAGAAAGTACTAGCTATAAGGAGAGATTGAAGAAAAGTGAATTGTTTTCTGTGGTGTAGCCAAACAGAAATATACAACATTGAGAGCCATAGATATGGTGGATAGTCAGAGTCTATTTCCCAGGGTGGAAATGACAAATACTGGTGAAAAGGGGAAAATTTAAAGGAAATTTGAGGGTTTTTTTGCACAGAGTGGAGGATACCAGGAGAAGTGGGGGGGGGGAAGTTTAAAAAGTTCAAAGTAAATTTATTATCAAAGTACAGATACTGTATATTGCAATCATTGTGTGGCAGGTATAAATCCAATAACCATAACAGAATCAATGAACAACAGAGCAGACAGCCAATGTGTAAAAGACAATAGACTATGTAAATACAACAAGAAAGAAAAAAATCATAAATAAGCAATAAATATTGCGTACATGAAATGAAGAGTTCTTGAAAGTGAGTCAATAAGTTATAGGAACAGTTCAGTGATAGGTGAGAGAAGTTATCCCCTCTGGTTCAAGAGGCTGATGGTTGAGGTGTAATAACTGTTCTTGAACCTGGTGGCATGAGTCCTGGATCTCCCATACCTTCTTGCTGTTATGAAAAGGAATGTTTGAAATAAATTTTGACAAGGAATCAAGGTTATTATGAAGATCTCAAAGCTAGAGTTCAAGAATAAAAATTGCTTAATGTCATTTCCAGTATGCAAGTGTAAAGGAGAATGAAATTATTGTTACTCCAGATCTGATGAGGCACAAAAAAATACAATAAGATAAAGAACACAATGATAAAAAATCACAATAAATATAAATAACAAAGACAGCCTCTATACATAGATTAATTGTATTAATTGTATGTCCATAAAATGGTGCTGGTGTTACATACCCTGTAACTGGGTTAACAAACCAGCAGAAATGGAATATTAAGTTGGAGTCTGTTGTTACAAGATTTCGATATTAAAGTACAACATGTAAAGGGGACTGACAATGTAATTGCTGATTGTTTATCCAGATGTTAATTTGAAATCATATCTGTGTTACCCTGTTGATTAATGACCACTCCTGTATTATGTTCTGTAATGTGCTTTACTAGTTAATTAAAATTCTTTGAAGGGTGGGGGTGTTATGTGTGCTGAATAAACCAGATGGAAATAGGATCCAGAGCTGACTCCCCCCCCCCCCCGGAACTATGCTGCTAATGAGAGAGAGAGATGAAGAACAGAGGGAGAGGCACCTGTTACAGATAAGAGAGAGAGAGGCAACTGATTTATGTATCATGGCTTCTTCATTGATTGTTTACCTTTTGCTACAAGGGCGCTTCTTTGCTCATTAACATTCCTGAGGAGACAGCAGGGAGTGGCCAGTTTGTTGGACATAGAGTTGATGGATGGCTGATACCCCATCAGAGGGGATAAAAGACGGGTCTGCAGAGACAACCACAGACACACCAGTGGACACTGAAAGAGTGTTGTGCACCCGCAGGAAGGTGGGGGCCTGGAGGATCGGTTCAGGAGAATCGGTCCGGATCACGGTGGATGAAGGCAGACAGGTGTGGACTTGTGTGTCTGATGAGTCCATCAATGAAGAATGGTCTAGCCTGGTATGGAAGGGTCATAGTCAGTGACTCCAGCGAAACAACGGAACAAGAAGATGACGGATGGTTTGCCTGCTGCAGCTGCTCATCTCTTGCTCGCTCTCTCTCTCTCTCCAGCATTGCAATACAGCAACAACTACCTCAGCACAAAGTGAACTGAACTCTATGTTCTCCTATGACAATTCATTTACCCCTAGACTTTGATAGAGCTTGGTTCTGATTCTTATTCCTACACTTGTGTATTTATCAGTGCTAACCGGTTTTACATGTATATGTGCATTTTTGATACCATATTGCTTAATTTACTAATAAACACCTTTAGTTATAGTACCACCAGACTCCAATGTATCATTCTATTTCTACTGGTTTGTTAACCCAGTTACGGGGTACGTAACACCAGGCACAGGAGAGTCTGTACATAAGGTGACACTGACATGAAATGATAAAGTAGTGGTGGTTGGAGTGTGGAGGGGTAGTTTAGTAACTGGGGGTGTTGATCAGCCTCACTGCTTGGGAAAGTAACTGTTTTTCAGTTTGGTCATCCTGGCATGGATGCTACATAGCCTCCTCTCTGATGGGAATGGGACAAACAGTCCATGAGCAGGGTGTGTGAGATCCTTCATGATGTTACTGGCCCCTTTCCAGCACCATTCTGAATACGTATATGTCTGGATGGTGGGTAGGCTGCTGCCAGCGATGCATTGGGCAGTTTTGAGTACCCTTAGTAGAGCCTTCCTGTCTGTGGCAGTGCACTTCTGAACCATGCAGTGATGCAGAGTGTTCGGATGCCCTCTAACGTGCATCTCTAGAATGACAGGAGTATAGACACTCATAGTCCTGTTCTCTTCAGCCTCCTCAGAAAGTAGAGGCATTGGTGAGCTTTCTTCATTGTTTCGGATGTGTTCTGGGAGTATGACAGTATGCGCAAGATGTACACTCCCAGGTTGAAGCCAAGTTCGCAGACTCTGGGATATATGTAACAAAGCATATTCTATTGTGATTTCAATTTCCATTCCCTGTACCATTGGTTTATTTTGCTCGGTCTAGACACAATGTTTCCGACAACAGGTGATGTTGTGATGGCGGACACTGAAGCAATTGGACCTAAAGTATTGTTGCTTAGCAGCAGGCTAGGATATAGCTTGTATCTAACCTTAGCTTTCTAGTTGCAGCCAGTCATTGGATATCAGAGTCAATAGTGTTTCTTACAACTGAGGATTTTATTTGATCTACCTGATGAGGAAGGAATAATGACATCTTTGTAGGTAGTTTGTGAGATGAGATGCAAAGTAAATACGCGCTTTGGAATGGAGTTTGCAGCATGATGATCATGATAATGTTGAGAATCTTGAATGTTATTACAGCTTCTCTCATCCAATCACATGGGAAGTTTCACTCACATGTAACCGGGTCACCATCAAATGCTATTCATTATTATTAAAAATTGTACTCAGGCATATATCTGGGTAATGCTAGAATAGTTGTCTGTCCCTTTAAGTGGAGATGGTGATGTCATTATGCATGCAGGGGATAGGGGGAGACCATTTTGTTTTCTGTTGCAGGAGCTGGTGGGGCGTTGGAATTGAGTTCCTCCCAGAGGTACTGGGTATGGTGAGGAAAGGTGAACATTAATTTACCATATCCATGTGAATTTGATCATGCTTGTTGGTGAATCAAGAATATCGGTAATTTGACATGTTTTACATGTGGATGCTTCAGATTTTCACAAGTAAAGAACTCGATGCTGGATAGCATGGTTTGCAAAGTTCCTCACCAGCCAAGTAGGTCAGTCTTCCTGTGATTTTAACTACCAGGCAATATCTTGTAAATGTTGTGCTGAAGTGTACCTTTTGTCTAACTTTATTGTATCATGACTGATTGTGCATGTAACAACGTAATGTGAGTATTTAGTCTCTGTTCGGGGTTTCAGCACGTGTGTACTAAAACTTAGTAGGCATCTTAGATGAGATGCACTCGGTTACATTTTTCGCTGCTATGTATAAGATACAGGGTTGGGGGATTCTAATGTTGTTTGTATGGTGTTCCTTCAGAATTGCCACTACCGTATTAGTACTGTACTAGTTTTGTGCGATTTTCTTTGTATTTTTATACTGCATACGCAATTGGTCAAGACACAAGTGTGTGGATTGAAGGTTAAATGGAGATTGTAATTGCAGGACCTGATTATAAAGTCGTTCGTTTTGTTTTAAGACCCTCTTCTGGCACTTAAACATCTAATACAGATAGATGAATTAAAACCTGAAAAAAGTATTTGTTGTCCTGAGTGTGTACTTTTCCCTGGGCCACAACACACATTCCAAATTTATGCATTGTAGAATATTGAAAAGCTTTGGGGAATCATGAAGTGAGTCACATACAGCAGGATACCCACATCTGACTTGTTCTTATAGCCACATAACTTATGAGACTGGCCCTGCTGAGTTTCTGGTCAAAGATGGCTTTGCTGAGAGGTGCTCAGAAAACACTATGCGATTGGATGTCAGGCCTATTTGTTAAGTTCTCCATGCTGGAGGTAGTCCTGGCACTTTACGACCATGAATCTTGCTTGCTAATTACCATCCCGTGTTTGAATGTTGGCTACGTCTTATTCCATTCAGTTGCCAACTGTTTAAATTGGCAGTTGGAATGGCATGTTAGCATAGTGTTTAGAACAACACTTGCACCATGGCAACCTGGGTTCAATTCTTGCTGCAGCCTGTAAGGAGTTTGAACATTCTCCCTGTGACCACGTTGATTTCCTCTGGGTGCTCAGGTTTCCTCTCACAGTCAAATGGTGTACTAGTTGATAGGTCATTGTAAACTACCCATGATTAGGCTAGGATTAAATCAGGGGTGTGGTGGGTGGCATGGCTTGTGATGGGCCTGTTCCGTACTGTATCACAAAAAAATTTTTAAAAAAATTAGTTGATGTTGGACATGGAGGAATTAAAATATGAAAGGAAACATCAAATGCAAATGGGCCAAGGGGACAAACCAGATGTCTTTGTTCTTGACATGTGCTTGAAGGAATGGGGGCTGCTGTTTTGTGAAACTGCTCTGTAACCTCCATTTTGTGAACTGTTTGCCGAATTGATTCTTGCTCTGGGATAACTTAATCAGAGCAATTAAACACAGACACAATGAGTTTCTGCTATTGATCTGCTAAACCGGAGATTACTCTCAGGTAAGCTGTCTATGGTATAGGATGGCAGGTTTGCGGAGTAATCTCATTATCTCGGCTCAGTGTCTGAGTTTGAACCAGAGTGGAATAGAACAAAAGAAGTCACTGAAGAGACAAAGTTGTGTAGCCTTTGAATGGTATCCAATGGGAATCACAGATCAGTCAGATGACCTTGAGCCATCAAGACTGAAGTGCAACATTTGAACTATTACGGGAAGACTCTAAGAATTACGGGCTTGAAATACAAAGGAGCAAAAACTCTGGAAACTAACTATCACAAGGAAGAAGCATCATGCCAGGGGCTGGGAGAAAAATGGATTGATTTTCTGGTGAACAGGAGATTCTATTTTGGTGTTGTCAATTGGAAAGGTGGTCTGAGTGAGTATTGGTACAGAGGGAACACTAGAATTCATATTTTAAATTGTTGGCTTGGGTCAACATAGATGCACTGTTGTTTCTGCAGCAACAGTTAAGTGTGAGCTTTGATTAATTAAGAGTTATGCCATGAGTTACCTTATCTAGATCAGTTGATGAATAGACAACATTGCAGATGGACTTGCATGTTGATCAATCATCAGTGAGCATCTCCACTTTGGACCTTATGAGAGCAGGCGAGTCATTGATGGAGCAGCCAAAGGTAGTTGGATATTGGACACTACATTCTGGAAGTCCTGCAATGAAGTCCTGTGCTGAGACTGACCTTCCATAATTACAAGCCTACTACTTCTGCCAATGCCCATTGACTTTGATTAACCATGATATTTTGATCCATATGAAGCCAAATGCTGATTTTCTGGCATGAGCAGTTACTTTAATTCACTATTGGAATTTATGGTATATGGAGGAATTTAAGGTGGGGGGATATATGGGAGGCAGGGTTTAAGGGTCAGCACAACATTGTGGGCTGAAGGGCCTGTACTGTGCTGAACTATTCTATGTTCTAAGTACTCAGTGGGCAGTTTATTAGGTACAGAAGTGGAATCCTGAGTGGTCTTCTGCTGCTGTATACCATCCACTTCATGGTTTGACTTGTGTACTCAGAGATGCTCTACTGCACACTACTGTTATAACATGTGGTTATTGGAATTGATGTTGCTTTCCTGCCAACTTGAACCAATTGGCCATTCTCCTCTGAACTTCCCATTAACAAGGCATTTTCACCCGTTCAACTTTGAATATACGAGGGGTGATTGATAAGTTCGTGGCCTAGGGTAGAAGGAGTCAATTTTAGAAAACCTAGCACATTTATTTTTCGACATTTACACACTTAGTCCAGCAGTCGTGGATCATACGGATCTTGGACCTCCAGAAAGTGTCCACAAATGGGTGATTGATAAATCCATGGCCTAAGGTAGAAGGAGATGTGTTACACAGCTCTTGTCATATGCTCATGCAGAAAGTTTGAAGTTAATAACTCATCTCCTTCTACCTTAGGACCTTAGGACACAAACTTATCAATCACCCCTGATGACAACTGAACTTCTTGACCATGTCTAAATGCTTTTATGTATTCATCTGCTGCCACTTGATGAGCTGATGAGATATTTGCATTAACGAGCAGGTGTACAGCTGTACTTAGTACAGTGACTCAGTTTGGATTTTGAGAAACCCAGCACAGAAGCAGGTCCTTTGACCCACTGTATCTATCTGTACTCATCCCATTCTCCAACTCTTGTTCTGTAGCCTACTGTCCTTGAGAATTCAAGCACTTATTAAATTTAAGCCAAGCCTGTAGTAAGTTTTGAAGTTCAAAGTACATTCATTATTCAAGTATGTATACATTATACAAAAAAAAACTATGAGAGTCTTTTTAGGGTTAATTGCCAAGTACAGGAAATAATCCCCCAGCATAAGGTCAGGCTTGATGACCAGCCAACTCTGAATGGGGTCAAAACCAATACTTCCAAGTTGAAATGCCATAGAGCCTCAGACATGGATGGGATCACAGCAGAAGCATGCAAAATGGACGGAGACATTCTCCTGAGTGAACTCACAAACCTGTTCATACTCTGTTGGGAGAAAGGTTCAGTCTCAAGTGACCTACACATCACTGTAATTGTCTCCCTGTGCAGACAATTAGATTGCTCGAACTGCAGAGGCATTACCCTGCTGTCCTCGCCAGAACTCTCTTGTACAGAATCATCCCTATCATTGCCAATGGCAACCTCACAGAGAGTCAGTGTGGATTCAGAGCAAGCAGAGCCACATCCAACATGACCTTCAACCTGTGACAGACACAGGAGAAGTGTCATGAACAGAACATGGGACTGTACATGGCATTCATTGACCAGACCAAGGCCACCTTTCTCTCTGGAAGACTGTCTAAGCTCAATTATTCCCCGAAATTCCTCACCATCTTGCAGTAGCTCCATGGTCAGATTAAACACAATGGCGACCTGTCTGACCCATTCCCCAATGTGAAACAAGGTATGTTTTGGCACCAATGCTCTTTTTTTAATACAAAATATGTTTATTACAAATTCAGTGCTATATATAGAAAACAGTTTTTAAAGGTACTTATTTTATATTTAAGGAGAACAAACTGAAATACCAGTTAAAGGGAAAGTTTTGCTGGTAAGTTAAAATCCATTCAAAATATTACAGTTTATTTATAATGAGAAAGAAAAACCCCACCTACAGACTGAGAAATGCGAAGTTTAACACAGTGGAACTGTAACACTTGGCTCAGTTAGATGGTAAAGATTATCCCCAGGAAGTTAATTAACTATATTATACGTTTCAAGAAACTTGAAACTTTCTGAGTGTGAGATCACCCGAAAAGAAATGGCTTTATCTCCCCAGAATTTATATCTCTTCTTCAAGAACAGGAGACATTCACAGTGTCAACTTTATAAATGAGTGACATGGTAAACTTGAAGGTACCAGTTATGAGTTGCAGACCCTGCCAGATACTTGGGAAGCTTTTTAAAAAAATTATCCTTAATGGATGCTTTTGATTTTGCTTCACATGATGAAAGACAGAGCTTCCTTGAAATTGGGAACAATAGTGATTACATATGTCCCTCATTAAGGAAAAGTAATCAAGTTTCATCATGTGAAACTATGTGACTCAATTTTCCACATGAGGAGTATGTGTAAAATTATCTTAAGAACTCATTGTTACATGAGGCTTTTTGAGGAGACATTGTGCGAGGTCCATTTAAAGTGCAGAAGTAGTGAGATATTACCAGTGTCCAAGCCACTGGATATAGAAAATACCTTTGGAAATGTTGAGTGAGACTACTCACCATTCACTTTAATAATTTTTTGCGCTATTTCCAGTATTTTCAGTTTTTATTTGTAGTCTTTATTGTTGTATGGTTTCCAGAGGTCAAAATGTCTAGAATTTGTAGCAAGCACTTTTTTTAAAACTTGGCTTGTAGCATTGACAACTTGGATGTGGCAATAACTGATGCATTTTGCATGCTTACTGGAAGTACTCTAAGTACCCTCTTTCCTTGTTATTCAGAGCCCAGCTTCAGGTTCTGTCTCAATTTTTTAAAACAAATATATCGATATGCAGTGCATAACATACAGCTGAAATTTATCTCACTTAGAAAGAGGTCAAGAGTAATGTTAAATTGAAAAGTTGGGCATACAAATGGTAAAGGCTACTGGTATGTTAGAGGACCAACAAGTCCACTAGCTAATGATTAACTCGGTCATAAGACAGAAGATAATCAATTTTAAGAGAGAACTTGCGCAAATAGTAAATGTTCCTGTGGATATGTAAAAAAGGAGACTACCATAGCTGTGAGATACAGGAAACAAGGCTATGATGTAACAGCAAAGTTCAAAGTCAGTTTATAATCAAAGTACATATATGTCACCAAACACTACACCGAGATTCATTTTCTTGGAGGCATTCACTGTAGAACAAAGAAATACAATAGATGAAAAAGTACACAAGAAGAGTGACGAAGAACCAAAGTGCGAAAGTAGAGAAAATGGACAAATACAATAGCTAAATAAAAAATACTGAGAACACAAGTTTATAGATTGTCCTTGAAAGAGAATTTATAGATTGTGTTCAGTGTTGTGATGAGTTAAGTTGTTCATGCTGGTTCAAGAGCTTGATGGTTGAAAGGTAATAACTGTTCCTGTACCTGATAGACTGAGACCTAAGGCTCCTGTACCCCCTTCCCAATGGTATCAGTGAGAAGTCGTCCTGGTGTGGTTTGTTGGGGGGGGGGGAAATCAATGGTGATAGATGCTGCTTTGTTGAGGTAGTGCTTTTTGTAGATATGCTCAGTGATGGGTGGGGGGATTTTCCTGTTATGCACTGAGCTTTTTGTAGGCTTTTCCATTCTGGGGGATTGGTGTTTCCATCCCAGACTATGATGCAACCAGTCAGGATACTCTCCAATGTGCATCTGTAGAGGGTTGTCAAAGTTTTAGATTACATGTTGAACTTCCAAGAAAGTAGAAGCAATGCCATGCCTTCTTTGAAATGACAGTTTCATGCTGGTCCCAGGACTGATCTAATGCCAAGGAATTTAAAATTACTGACTCTGTCCATCTCCAATGAGCACTGGCTAATGGACCCCTGATTTCTTCCTCCTGCAGTTAGTAATCAGCTCTTTGGCCTTGTGTAAAAGATTGTTGTTGTTGCATCACTTGGACAGATTTTCAATCTCCCTCCTATATGGTGATCCATTACCATCTTTGATTCAGCCAGCAACAGTGGTGTTTTCAACAAAGTTATATCACCCTACCTTTAGAATACATCATCCTTGGGATGTATCTATCCTGCGCCTTCTGAATTGTTCCTAGAAACCCAGCCATTGTTGTTTTGCCATCTTCCCTGCTAGTGGCCCTTTCCAATCACCTTTAGTCAGCTCTTCTCTCATGTCTCTATAACTCCCTTTACTCCACTGTAATACTGATACATCTGACTTTAGCTTCCCCTTCCCAAATTACAGGGTGAATTCAATCATATTATGATCATTACTTCCTAAGGATCCCTTTACTTTAAGTTTCCTAATCAAATCCAGTTCATTGCATGCCACCCAATTCAGAATTGTCTTTTCTCCTAGTGGGCTCAGCCACAAGCTGTTCTAAAAAGCCATCTCGTAAGCATTCTGAAAATTCTCTTTCTTGCGATACATCACCAACCTAATTTTCCCAATCTGCCTGCATTTAAAATCCCCATGACAATCATAACATTAACCTTTTGAAAATTACTTTCTATCTCCATTTTTAATTTGTAGCCCATATCCTGGCTACTTTTTGGAGGCCTGTATATAACTTCCATCAGGGTAGTTTTATCCTCACAGTTTCTTAATTCTACCCACAAGGATTCTACATCTATCGATCCTATGTCAGCTCTTTATAAGTATTTGATTTCATTTTCTACCAACAGTGCCACACCACACCCTCTGCCTACCTGTCTGTCCTTTCAATACAATGTGTATCCTTGGATGTTAAGCTTCTAACTATAATCTACTTTTAGCCACAACTCAGTGAAGCCCACAACATCATACCTGCCAATTTTAACTGCACTACAAGATCATCTACTTACTTTATTCTGTTTACTGCGTGTTTTCAACTATAAAACTTTCAATTCTGTATCCAACACCAATTTTGATTTTGTCCCCCTTTTACACTGCAACTCATCTCACTGACTGCAATTTTACCCTATCACCTGCTTGTCCTTCCTGGCAGTTTCATTACACACGGCCTCTGCTTGTAAACTATCATCCATATCCACAGCCCTATCACCCCAATTCCCAACACCCTGCCAAGTGAGTTTAAACCCTCCTCAAGCAAACCTGCCCACAAGGATGTTGGACCCCTTGGGTTCAGATGAAATCTGTTCCTTTTGTACAGGTTATATCTTCCCCTGAAGAGATTTCAATGGTCCAGAAATCTGAAGCCCTGCCTCCTGCACCAGTCCCTCAGCCACAGGTTCATCTGCCAAATCAGCACATTCTTACCCTCGCTGGCATGTGGCAGAGGCAGCAATCAAAAGATTACTACCCTGGAGTTCCTGCCTTTCAGCTTCCGACCTGACTCCCTAAATTCTCTCTCCAGCACCTCCTCACTTTTCCTACCCATGTTGTTGATACTAAGACTTCTGGCTACTCACCTGGCCCCTTTAGACCATATCATCCAGGTGCCTCTTTCATGTCCTCAGAATCTCATGCCTTGTTCTCTATTTATGGAACTCCATCACTACTGCAGTCCTCTCCTTCCCCCTTCCCTCCTGAAGCACAATGCCAGAGACCAGGTCGCTGTGATTTCCAAAACGGTATACTTATTATTGAGGGAAATGGCTAGAGGACCACTCTGCTCTGGTTACCCATTTCCCTTCCCTCTCTGACAGTCACCCACTTGCCTGCCTCCTGCAACTTGGAGGGGTGTCTACCTCTCTGTAGCTCCTATCACTTCCTCAGTATCCTGTTTGAATGCTGCAGCTCCAGTTCCTTAACATGTTCTCTGAGGAGCTGTAGCTCAGTACACCTGGTGTTATCCAGGATGCTGACGGTCTCCCAGAATTCCCACATTTCACATAAAGAACACATAATTTGCATAGTAGACATACAGGACCCATTACAATGGACTATTGTTGTTGTCTGGTATCCCACATAAACTTGCAAGAGATTAGTCCCTATAGTACAAATAAAAATAGCTTACACTATCAAAATAGTGTGATGTTAAGAACTGAAACTCAGCTTCTTGTAATACAATATATTAATCACAGTACCTTTTAGACCAGACTCTTCTTGGTTTTACAGGCCCTGTGATTTTCCAGCCTCGTTTCCATGAGGGAAAATACTAAGTTTCATGCTATGGTTTTGTAAAGACATATTTTGGAAAGAGTTATCACAACTATTACTTCATCAATTACTTGATTTTACTTTAAATTACACAGCTAGGAATCCAATAATAAATGCTGAAGCAACAGGAGAAGATTTGCATTCAGCCTACACTCACTGCAAATAAGAAACTTTCTTCCAATTCCGAAGTTCTCATTCCTGTCCCACTTTCCTGTTTGCACAATTTTCATTATCAAATATAGTACCCTAATAATTCTTTGATACTTGGAAAATAATGTTAAGTTATTGGTATGAAACATACTAATAAATATTTGAAAACACAAAATGCTGGCAGAACACAGCAGGCCAGACAGTGACAATGTTTCGGGCCGAAACCCTTCATCAGGAGGGTTGGTGGCCCCTGGTTTAGGGGAAACATCAGGGTTAAGTTATTTTTTTACACAGAGGGTTGTGAGTGCCTGGAATGACTAGCCAGGGATGGTGGTGGAGGCTAAAACATTATGGGTATTTAAGAGCCTCTTGGACAGGCACATGGATGAGAGAAAATTGGAGGGATTCAGGGTAGTGTGGGTTTAGTACTTTTTTTTAAGGAGTATATGGGTCGGCACAGCATTGAGGGCTGAAGGGCCTGTACTGTGCTGTAGTACTCTAGTGTTCTTCTAGTGTTCTATGCGTGTGTGAATTTCTGCCCAAGGATTACAAGAAAGTGCTCGATAAGACTACATGCAATCTCATTCATTTTCACAAATGAGAAAATCTGCAGAGGCTGCAAATCCAAGCAACACACACAAAATGCTGGGGGAGCTCAGTAGGCCAGACAGCTTCTATGGAATAAAGTACTGTCGACATTTTGGGCTGAGGCCCTGTGGCAGGACCGGGCAGAAAAAAGCTGAGGAGTCGATTTGAAAGATAGGGGGAAGGGAGAGTGAAACACAAGGCGATAGGTGAAACCCAGAGGGGTAGGGATGAAATAAAGAGCTGGGAAGTTGATTAGTGAGATGAAGTGAGAGAGGGAAAAGGGAATGAGAAGTGGGGGTGGGGGGGCATTACTGGAAGTTTGAGAAATCGATGTTCATGCTTTTTCTGGCAAACGGGTGTAGATGCACCTCCAACCGTTCCCCCACCCCACAGAAAGGCCTCAAAGCTCTCTGTTTTTTTTCTGGACACCAGACGTAACCAGTTCCCCACCACCACCACTCTCCATCACCTCGCGGAACTTGTCCATTATTTCTCATTTGGCTCCTCCCACTTCCTTCAAGCAAAAGGGATAGCCCTGGGTGCCAGCTATGCCTGCCTGTTTCTCAGCTACACAGAACAGTCTATGTTCCAAGCCCACATTGGTGACCATCCCACCATTTCCTATGCTACATCGACAACTGCATTGGTGCTTCTTCCCTGCAACCTCACTCAACTCATCAACTTCATCCACTTTGCCTCCAGCTTCCATCCGGCTCTCATTTCCTACACCTCCCTCCCCTTTCTCAATTTCACTGTCTCTATCTCCGGAGACAGCTTATCGACCAATCACTATTGCAAACCCATGGACTCTCACAGCTACCTAGACTAAACCTCGTCCTGCCCTACTACTTGTAAAAAAACCATCCCCTTATCGGAATTCCTCCATCTCTGCTCTCAGGATGAGACTTTTCATTCTAGAATGAAGGATATGTCCTCCTCCTCAAAGAAAGGGGCTTCCCTTCCTCCACCATCAACGCTGCCCTCAACCGCATCTCTTATATTTCATGCATGTCGGCTCTTACCCCATCCTCCCAGCCACCCTACCAGGGATAGGGTTCCTCTTGTCCTCTCCTACCACCCCACCAGCCTCCGCGCCCAACATATAAATCTCCGTAACTTCCGCCACCTCCAACGGGATCCCACACCCACTTTCTGATTTCCCCAGTGATTGCTCCCTACGCGACTCCTTTGTCCATTCATCCCTCCCCTCTTGCAAGCAGAACAAGTGCTACATCTGCCCCTACTCCTCCTCCCTCACTACCATTCAGGGTCCTAAACAATCCTTCCGGGTGAGGTGACACTTCAACTGTGTGTCTGTTGAGGTCACGTACTGTGTCTAGTACTCCCAATATGGCCTCCTGTATATTGGTGAGACCACTTCGCAGAGCATCTAAACTCCGCCCACGAGATAAAGCAGGATATCCCAGTGACCACCCATTTTAATTCCACTTCCCATTCCCATTCCGATATGTCGTGATGAGGCCACACTTAGGCTGGACCTACCTTATATTCTGTTTGGGTAGCCTCCAACCTGACGGCATGAACACTGATTTTTCAAACTTCTGGAAATGCCCCCCAGTTCCACCCCCACCCAAATTCTCCATTTCCCATCCCCTTTTCCCTCTTTCACCTCATCTCACCAATCAACTTCCTGGCTCCTTACTTCACCCCTCCCCCACCCAGGTTTCACCTATCACCCGGTGTTTCTCTCTCCCCTCCTGTCTTTTAAATTTACTCCTCAGTCTTTTTGCTTCAGTCCTGCTGAAGGGTTTCAGCCCAAAATGTCGTGTACTTTTTCCCATAGATTTTGCCTGGCTTTCTGAGCTCCTTCAACATTTTGTGGCTGTTGCTCGGTCTTCTTCAGCCACCTTGACAATCACAAATCCTTTCTCTTATTGCCAGGTTCCCTTTGTGTCTGATATGTTAATACTTGGGGACACTCAGACATGCCGAGTGACATCCATGTATTTGCACACACACACCTAGATACCATTGCTGACATTTTCATGTATTTATGCAGGTCATGGATGGCACTGCTCACTCATGCAGTTTCTTTACAGGTTATGCAGTCAGATTTTGGAAACTCATTCGTATAGTTGCAGTTATGTTAAAAGTTTACATCTTGTGGTAATTCTCCCCAGCTTTGCAACTTCAGCTTTCATTATTTGTCAAACCTAACACGCAATTCTATTCATGACTGTTAGTCTTTTGAATCCTGATAGCTCCAGCATCAGCCATTGATTGCAATCTTCCATCAACTTCCTACTGGTCTCTCTGCTCTTGACTTCCCATCTTAATGATCCTCACCCATACCCAGACTAGCTCTGCAATATATTATCCTCAAAACTCTCCTGGCAATCTAATTCTGAAGAGCTTTGTCTGTTATCTCAAAACCATGTGCCTTATAGTCAATAGAACTTTGCAATAATCAGCATTGAGTAAATATTTATTAGGCAACACCAGTGAATCTGCAGATGCTGGAAATAAATAAAAACACAAAATGCTGTCAGCACTCAGCAGGCCAGACAGCATCTATGAGAGGGTATCCCATCAACGTATCCTTCCATTTCTGCTGGTTTGGTAAACCGGTCACGGGGTACATGACAATATTGACAATATTCTTGCAGACCAGCCGATGGGGGGTGGGGTGTTAATCATGACCGGAATATAGGTGATGTCAACTATAAGTCACTTATAAGTTGTTAATATACTCAATTTTTTTTTCTAAAAGGGTTTATCTAACAAATTTAATATTAAACACACAGTGCCTATTTTCCTTGCATGAATGTAGTGATAAGTCAATTATAAGTCACTTTTAAGTCAATAGCATCATAACATTTTTAGTAACGTTTGGGTATTAAACACACAGCATATTCTCCTCGTATGAACATATAAAATCACTGCAACACACCAATATCCCTGAATCAGTGGGAGCCTGCAACAAAATGGTCCCATTGAGGGGCGATGGGAGACAGCGATACTCGAAAGGGGTTCCTCATGTCCAGTCTATTCTGCAATTCAGTTTTTGTGGCTCTCAGCACTTGCTTCTGTCCCACTTGCTCACATTTTCTCCGCTCAAAAAACTCAACAGTTTTGTCTTTAAGTGCAGGGTGCTGAAGGAGTTTTGAGGGCTTCATTGCCTCATTAGACAGCCTCCGGACCCGAACTCCAGCTTCCCGTCTGCCCGCCGCCCGACGCCTTGGCCAGGTGGGGCTGGTAGTGGGTGGGATGAGAGGACAATCTATCAGCCGACAAAAGTTTGGCTCGAAGGATAGCTTTCAGTAGATCGCAGCGAGGTAGCTGCTCAGCTACTTACAAAAACCTGAGCCTGAATTAGGTTGTCTGCGAATATTTTAGCACCATGTTCCCCATGAGCATTCAGTGTGCTAAACAGGTTTAGAGGCGGCGTCCATCTGTCTGCACTCCAACCAGTACCAACAGCACTTTCCGTCATCCACACGAGATGGCTGGTTACACGAAGCCAACCAGTGATCACTGGCGTGAGGGTATCACTGCATTTAGGTGACTGATGACCTCGCATGGGTAATGACTTCGCGTGCGTAATGACCTCGCGTGCATTCAAGTTCAACACTGGGTGTGACAGAGAACGAGGAAAGGTGCAGCTGACTCATATCGTTTCATATGGTGTTTGCTATTGGTGCCCTGAGAAACAGGTACTGGCTATCCACCCTATCTATGCCTCTTATAATCTTGTAGACCTCTATCAAGTCCCCTTGCATCCTTCTACACTCCAAAGAGAAAAGTCCCAGCTCTGCTAGCCTTGCCTCATAAGGCTTGATTTCCAATCCAGGCAACAGCCTGGTAAATCTCCTCTGCACCCTCTCCATAGTTTCCACATCCTTCCTATAATGAGGTGATCAGAACTGGACATAATGCTCTAAGTGTGGTCTCATCAGATTTGTAGAATTGCAACATGACCTCTCTACTCTTGAACTCAATCCCCCTGTTAATGAAGCCTAGCATCCCATAGGCCTTCTTAACTACCCTATCAACCTGCGTAGCGACCTTGAGGGATGTATGGATTTGAACCCCAAGGTCCCTCTGTTCATTCACACTCTTAAGTAACCAACCATTAACCCTGTACTCAGCCTTCTGGTTTGTCCTTCCAAAATGCATCACCTCACACTTATCCGGATTGAACTCCATCTGTCACTTTTCTGCCCAACTCTGCATCCTGTCTATATCCTCCTGTAACCTTTGACAACCTACAGCTCCATCCACAACTCATCCAATCTTCGCGTCATCCGCAAACTTACTCACCCATCCTTTTGCCTCTACATCCAAGTCATTTATAAAAATCACGAAGAGCAAGGGTCCAAGGACAGATCCTTGTGGCACTCCACTAGTCACCGACCTCCAGGCAGAATATTTTCGTTCCACTACTACCCTCTGCTTTCAACCTGTAAACCAATTTTTTATCCGAACAGCCAAGGTTCCACTGATCCCATGCCCTCATGACTTTCTGGATGAGTCTCTTGTGGGGGACCTTGTCAAATGCCTTGCTAAAATCCACATAGAACACATCTATTGTGCTACCCTCATCAGTTTCCTTTGTTACCTCTTCAAAAAACTCAATTAGGCTTATAAGGCACGACCTTCCCTTCACAAAGCCAATTTGACTATCCTTGAGTAGACTGTACTTCTCCAAATGCTTGTAGATCCTATCCTTAAAAATCCTTTCCAATAGTTTGCAGACCACCGACATAAGACTCACAGGTCTATAGTTTCCAGGATTTTCACTATTAACTTTTTTAAATAAAAGAACTACATTTGCCATTCTCCAATCCTCCAGCACCTCCCCTGTAGTCAAAGAGGATTCAAAGATCATAGTTAATGCTTCAGAGATCTCTTCTCTCAATTCCCACAACAACCTAGGGTGTATCATATCCGGCCCTGGGGATTTATCAATCTTAATGTTTTTAAGAAGATCCAACACTTCTTCCTTAATCTCCACATTGTCCAGCACACAGACCTATTCTATTTCAACCTCACTTTTCACTTGTGAATACTGAAGCAAAGTATTCATTTAGGTCCTCCCCAACCTCCTCTGCTTCCAGGCACATGTTGCCTTCTTTATTCTTTAGTGGCCCCACCTTCATTCTTGTCATCCTTCTGTTCTTCACATACGCATAGAACACCTTGGGGTTCTCCTTAATCCTACATGCCAAGGTCTTCTCATGCCCCCTTTGAGTTCTCCTAAGTCCTTTCTTAAGCTCCTTCCTGGCTACCCTATATTTCTCATGAGCCCATCCTGCTTCCTGCTTCTTATATCTAACATATGCTTCCTTTTTCATCTTGACAAGTTGCCTCATGTGTTTTGTCAGCCACGGTTCCCTCTTCCTGCCAGTTTTTCCTTGTCTCAGTGGGACAATCCTGTCCTGAACCCAGCACAAGTGGTCCCTAAACTTCCTCCACATTACTTCTGTGCTTTCACCCTTGAACATCTGTTTCCAATTTACTCTCACTAGTGCCTGCTCATCTCTTCACAGTTAGCCCTTCCCCAGTTAAGCACTTTACCATTTTGTCTGTTTTTGTCTTTTTCCATAGCTATGCTGAAGCTAAGCATCTGTAATGGATTTCCTTTAAAGTGTCAACTTAATAAACCAGAATTGTAACAGCAATGTTTGGATCTTTATTACTTTTGTTGGGACCAAACTTTGCTCTTACTTTATTTCCCCCCAATTTTTACATTCCTATCTTTCAAGAGTTCTGGGCACTGCATTTGAATGTTTATAGAAAAATTGAATTGTCCCTTGGATTATAATGGGTTATTAATGTTCAGTATTTGACATAACTTCCAAGAGATTAGTCCTTATAGTACAAATCAACATAGCTTTTGAAAGCATATAACAAGCATAAAGAATTGTAATGTTATGGATACATTTAAAGACATGCAATATTTCTTTAAGAACTGAAACTCAACATCTTGTAATACAATATACTAATTACATTACCTTTCAGACCAGACTATTCTTAGCTTTACGGTGCTGGAAACTTGCCATAGTTTACAATACACTGATGAATCACCCTTAAATGTAGGTCTCAATTACATGTTACATTGATTTATTAAGTATGTAATGTATTTGAAATCTCAAGTGATTTACATCTGCTCTTTAATCTGTGAAACAACAGATTGCTTCCTTAATCAATTGTAATGTATTCTCCAGCCTTGCACCCATTACCGGAAAACAGGCTTATATAGTGAGCTCTTCCTGTTTGCCATTTCATATGATAGATCCGGACACCATGCGTCCATTGTAGAGTAATGAGGGATAAGAATAAGATGAACTTAAGACTGTACAACTTTGATGAGGAGGTTCGTTTCCTCTTCTTTTGTAATAACAGCATTAATTTGCTTTGATTTAGAAACTCATTTCAGATCGTGAATAAAGAAAAATGTACATTTAAGGTAAGAAGTTTGGAAGGGTACCAAAAAGCTTGGCCAATGGACTGATAGTTTCAGAGGGCCTTTAAAACAAAAAAAATGTGGGGGGAGAATAAGACAAGCACCTCACAGTATAGCACAAAAACATCCGAGAACACAACCACCAATGCTACATGGAATGTTTAAGCTAGTTTGACAGTGGAATGGGAAACATAGCAACAGGACAAGAAGTGAAGTGATTGAGATGTCATGACTAGCAAGTCTGTAAGAAAGGCCAGACAGGGCCAAGCTAACAGACACCATGGGATAGACAGGCTGAAGTCCCTTCATTTCAATGCTAGGAGTAAGGGTGATGAACTTAGAATGTGGATCAGTACATGGAACTATGATGCTGTGGCCATTACAGTCTTGAGAGAAGAAAGGAATAGTTGTTGACAGAGTTGCTGGATTTAGCCAGGAACACAAAAGGTGGATTGAAAGACCAATTAATGTGGTGTACTCTTTGACTTTCAAAGTGTTAAGATAATGCCACAGCTATATTAGACATCAACATCACAGAGAATGGTTGTTGTGGAACATTTGGTCAGTGTCACAGCCTGCATGCCATACGGGAGCAAGTATAGAATGGAGGTGAATGGTGTGAGAACTCAAACTGAGGAGGCCTTTTCAGATTGATGGAATCCAAAACTTGGTTGCAGTTGAGAAAAAAAAATGTATAGCTCTGCATTTTTCTGGGAATTGTCATGCAGTGAAGATCATATCCACAGTGTCTTTAGATGAATAGAGTCCACATGACTTAGGGAACAGTTCTTTGACTACTGATGATATTTCCCACTGGTAGAAAGCAGGTATGTGTAGTTACCCCTGTCAGATGTAAATTCATAGCATCATAGTGTCCAGAGACAGGAACTTAATCTCATTTTATTCTTCCCACCTTCCCATCAAACCCCTCCAGATTATGCACTACCATTACACACATCTACGCACTAGGGACAATTTACAGCGACCCTTAGCCCAGAAAAGAGCAAATGCGTCTGGTCACTGAGATAGCATACAAATTCTATATAGTCAGTACCAGAGGTTACAATTGAACCTGGATTGGTGACACTGTAAAGCAGCAGCTCTACCTGAAGTGCCTTTCTGCCACCAATTGTCTCCTATTGTTCATCCATTGCTTTTCAAACAGACTACGTTAAACTTTTGTTCCAGGAAGACTCTTTGGGGATAGACTCTCCTAACCAGAGCACTTTTTCAACTCTTGCTTCCACTGTGAAATAAACTATGCCGTTAACTCTTAACCATCCAATCCTGAGATGCTCCAGAAGTAAAGCTGCTTTTTTCATACAAGTGGCTTGAACTATACAAAACTTAATAGATTGCAACATTTTTTTCCTCTTTCTGAGTTCCATATACCTCATTCAAACAAAGTAATTGATAACCCTTCTAACAATAGTAGAACCGGCCCTGTTCTTCAACTTTGCATGCATGTAAACCAGTTTCAGAGAGGGAGATCAATTGATCATTGCACAACGATTGAGATCATTTGAGCAGTCTGTTGACTTGCTCTATGGTCCTAATCACATTTAACAAACAGCCTTACCCTATAACTCCACATATAATAATCTACTATGTAAATGAATTTCTGGTTGTTGTGCTAATGATTTGCAGCTTAAAATTATTACAAAAATGCAGTGATATTTAACTAAAACTCTTGAAAATTAATTCTACTAGTGTGTAGTGTGTAGGGAGTTGTGGGCAGAGTGTAGGTGGGGCTTTGCAGCAGGAGAAATAACAACGGGGACAAGGAGACGGCTGATGAACGAAATGAGTATTTTGCATCAGTCTTCACTGTGGAAGACTCTAGCAGTGTGCCTGATGTTGTAGTCTGTGAAAGAAGAGAAGTAGGTGCAATTACTATTACAAGAAAGAAGGTGCTCAAAAAGCTGAAACACCTAAAGGTACATAAGTCACCCGGACCAGATGAACTTCACCTTAGGGTTCTGAAACAGATAGCATTAGAGATTGTGGTGGCTTTAGAAATGGTCTTTCAAAGATCATTGGACTCTGGTGTGGTGCCAGAGGACTGGAAAACTGCAAATGTCACTCCACTCCTTAAGAAAGGAGGAAGGCAGCAGAAAGGAAATTATGGACCAGTTAGCCTGACCTCAGTGGTTGGGAAGATGGAGTGAATTGTTAAGGATGAGATGATAGAGTACTTGGTGACACAGGGCAAGATAGTACAAAGTCAGCATGGTTTCAATCAGGGAAAATCCTGCCTGACAAACCTGTTGGAATTCTTTGAGGAGATTACAAGTAGATAAAGGGGATGGAGTGAATGTTGTATTTTCAGACTTTCAGAAGTTCTTTGACAAGGTGCCACACATGAGGCTGCTTACCAAGTGAAGAACCCATGCTATTACAGGAAAGTTATTAACATGGCTAGAGAATTGGCTGATTGGGAGGAGTTAGTGAGTTAGAATAAAAGGATCCTTTTCTGGTTGGCTGCCAGTGATGAGTGGTGTTCCACAGGAGTCAGTTTAGATGATGGACTAGATGGCTTTGATGACAAGTTTGCAGATTATACAAAGATTGGTGGAGGAGCAGGTAGTGTTGAGGAAACAGGCAGGATTCAGAAGGACTTAGACAGATGGGAGAATGGGCAAGAAAGTGGCAAATGAAATATAATTTTGGAAAATGCATCTCATGCACTTTGGTAGTAGAAATAAATTTGCAGACTATTTACTAAATGGGGAGAAAATCCTAAAAACTGCGATGCAAAGGGACCTTGTGCAGAACATCTGAAAGGTTAATTCTCAAGTAGAGTTGATGGTGAGGAAGACAAATGCTATGTTAACATTCATTTCAGGAGGTCTAGAATACAAGAGCAAGGATGTGATACTGAGGCTTTATAAGGCACTGGTGAGGCCCCACCTTGAGTATTGTGAAAAAAGATATGCTGGCATTGGAGAGGGTTCAGAGGAGGTTCACAAGGATAATTCCAGGAATGAAAGGGTTATCATACAGGGAACGTTTGATGGCTCTGGGTCTGTACTCGCTGGAATTCAGAAGGATGAGGGGGAATCTCATTGAAGCCTTTCGGATATTGAAAGGCCTAGATGGAGAAAGGATGTGGGAGAGTCTAGAACAAGAGGGCATGGCCTCAGGATAGAGGGGCAACCTTTCAAAACAGAGATGCAGAGAAATTTCTTTAGCCAATGGGTGGTGAATTTGTGGAATTTATTGCTACTTGCAGCTGTGGAGGCCAGGTTGTTTGGTGTATTTAAGGCAGAGATTGATAGGTTCTTGATTGGACATGGCATCAAAGGCTATGGGGAGAAAGCTGGGAACTGAGGTTGAGGAGGAGCTAAAAAAGGATCAGACATGATTGAATAGTGGAGCAGACTCGATGGGCAGATGGCCTAATTCTGCTCCTCTGTCTTACGGTCTTATACTTGAAGACAAGTAGTGTATTTTATATAGCTCATTGATGCTTAAAGTAAGTGTATAAACTACCTTATTTTATCTGATTCCTAGTTATTTTGTCTTCAGAGAGCTCACTTTTGTTACAATGAAACCACATTGTATAGTATTCATGATCTTGAAATAACCAGGATGTTAGGCTTTTCCAAAATAATGCTAGACTGCTTAAAATTCAATTTAACATTTATAGCATTTACTTTGTTCATCTCTATGGAACTTTATATTTAACTTTAAATAAACTTTTCTAAGTATCAGTAAAGAGTAATCAGTTCAGTCTGTTAGGAGCAGAGAGGTATTATTTGTAATTGTAACTCAATGAGGGTGCCAATAGAAATTAATGATGAAAATCAAAAATATCTACAGATTCTGGAAATCTCAAATGAAAACAAAACTTGCGAGAAACTATCTGCATGTTCAGGCAACATCTGCAGAAAGAACTTTTTAGGTGGCAACATTTCATCAGATCTGACAAAGAAAGCATGTTGTTATCTTTCTAGTTGTAAATGTGGAGGGTGGCAATGGTGGAACAAGGGGAAGGTCTGATATAGGGTAAAATGGTAGGCTGTTTAAGTTTCTTTGGAGAGATGCATAAGAGATTGGAGATGCTGGAATCACAAGCATCAGACAAGATGTGTTGATTATCCTTTTCCATCTGCAGATACTGCCTGACCTGGTGAGTTCCTCCAGCATCTTATTTGTTGGTTAAGATCTTTGCCTTAGTATTGTGTTGCTAATATCGTGAGCTCTGAACTCTGTTGTATAGCCTGGACTACAGGTATGTGTTGAACAGGCCAGAATATATAAGCAAATGAAAAAAACAAGTCAAGCATAAATAGTCGGTCATAATACAAACTGAAAGATAGAGCAAGTTATCTGAAGTGGAGATTTCAATATCGACTCCTGCTGGGTCGAATGCTCCAGGTATTCCTTGAGCTTATGTTGGGTCTTGTCAACAGTGCAGCAGGCCACAGACTGAAAGGCCAGGATGGTGGTGGGTTGATGAAATAGAATAGCAGGAAGCCAGAACCTTGGGGTCATCTTTGTAGAGTGAACACGAATAATCAGGAAAACACACTTAATGGTCTCTCCAATGTAGAGGAGGTCCCGTTGTGAACATCAGATGCAGTACATGCAGAATGGATGAAGAGCAAGTGATTGCTGCTTTTACTAGAAAGATAGCTTGTATCTCTGTATGGTGGGAAGAAAAGAAACCTCCTTCAGTTGCATGGAAAGTGCCATACAATGGGAAGAAATGAATGAGGACAGACTAGGGAGTTGTGAATTGACCATTGCCTTCAAACTGCTGAAAGGAGAAGGGAGGGAAATTTGTGTTTGGTGTCAGAATCTTATTAGAGTTGACAGAAGTCTTGAAAGGTGATGCATTGAATGTGGAAGCTGGAGAGTGGAAAGTGAGGACGTGGAGATCTTGATCTAAAATTAGAGGAAGTGTGGAAAATAGATAAAGCTCCATGCCTATGGTGAAAGTTTCTCTGCTCTATGATGAAAGGTCCTCTGCTTTATGATTCAAGAAGGAGGAAGACATTTCAGGGATTTTTATATTAATCATGAAAGTTCAAAGTTCAAACAAAGTTTTATTATCTAAGTACATATGGCACTATATACAACCCTGAGATTCATTTTCTTATTGGCATTCTCAACAAATCTGTAGAATAATAACCACAACAGAATCACTGAATACCCCCCCCCCCCCAACTAGGGCATTCCACCAGAGTGCAGAAGACAACCAAACTGTGCAAATGCAAAAATAAGAAATAATAAATAAATAAATAATAAACATCAAGAACATAAGAAGAGTCCTTGAAAGTGAGTATTATTATGGATAGTATATATAATTATCTGGATAGACAGGGTCTGATTAGGAGCAGTCAACATGGATTTGTGCGTGGAAGGTCATGTTTGACAAATCTTATTGAATTTTTTGAAGGAAAGTTGATGAGGGTAAAGCAGTGGATGTTGTCTATATGGACTTCAGTAAGGCCTTTGACAAGGTTCCGCATGGAACGTTAGTTAGGAAGGTGACTAGTGGTGTGCCTCAGGGATCTGTACTGGGTACAATGTTGTTTGTCAAATACATTAATGATCTGGATGATGGGGTGGTAAATTGGATTAGTAAGTATGCAGATGATACAAAAGTAGGTGACGTTGTGGATAATGAAGTAGGTTTTCAAAGCTTGTAGAGAGATTTAGGCCAGTTAGAAGAGTAGGCTGAGTGATGGCAGATGGAATTTAATGCTGATAAGTGTGAGGTGCTACATTTTGGTAGGAATAATCCAAATAGGACATACATGGTAAATGGTAGGGCATTGAAGAATGCAGTAGAACAGAGTGATCTAGGAATAATGGTGCATAGTTCCCTGAAGGTGGAATCTCATGTGGATAGGGTGGTGGAGAAAGCTTTTGGTATGCTGGCCTTTATAAATCAGAGTATTGAGTATAGGAGTTGGGATGTAAAGTTAAAATTGTAAAAGGCATTGGTAAGGCCGAATTTGGAGTATTGCGTACAGTTCTGGTCACCAAATTATAGGAAAGATGTCAACAAAATAGAGAGAGTACAGAGGAGATTTACTAGACTGTTTCCTGGGTTTCAGAACCTAAGTTACAGGGAAAGGTTGGACAATTTAGGTCTTTATTCTTTGGAGTGTAGAAGGTTAAGGGGGGACTTGATAGAGGTTTTTAAAATTATGAGGGGGATAGAGTTGACGTGGATAGGCTTTATCCAATGAGAGTAAGGGAGATTCAAACAAGAGAACATGAGTTGAGAGGGCAAAAGTTTAAGGGTAACATGAGGGGGAATTTCTTTACTCAGAGAGTGGTAGCTGTGTGGAATGAGCATCCAGTAGAAGTGGTAGAGGCAGGTTCGGTATTGTCATTTAAAGTAAAATTGGATAGGTATATGGACAGGAAAGGAATGGATGGTTATGGGCTGAGTGTGGGTCAGTGGGACATGGTGAGAGTAAGCGCTCGGCATGGATTAGAAGGGCCAAGATGGCCTGTTTCCGTGTTGTAATTGTTATATGGTTACATCTGTTGTGGAAACTTTATGAATTCTACCATCCAATTAATTCTTGTGATTACTTTAAGTTGTATTCAACACTACAGAAATATCAACCAAAAAAAAAATGGGGGCATACCAGGCCAAATGAAAATAGAGAATTGATGGGAAAAGCTGATATAAGAGAAGAACAGCTGCTCATTCCTGATGGAATCAATGAGTCAGTCAGTGTCAGAATGACTATACACAAGGGAAGTTCGAAGTAAATTTTAGCAGCCAGAACTCTTGACACTAGTGACAAAAGTAGACAAGTTGAGGAGGTCCTGAAAAGAGATTTGAGGGAGCTAGGTAGAAAGCTGAGAAACAGGACATCCAGAATGGTAATCTCTGGATTGCTGCCTCTATCACATGCCAGTGAGGGTAAAAGTAGAATGACTTGTCAGGTGAATGCATGGCTGAGGACCAGTGCAGCAGGCAGCGGTACAGATTTATGCATTATTGGGACCTCTTCTGGAGAAGGTATGACCTTACAAAAGAGCAGTTTACACCTGAACCCGAGGGGGTCCAATATCCTTGCGGACAGGTTGGCTAGAGTTGTACAGGTGAATTAAATCAACTAATTTGGCAGGGTGATGGGAACGGGAGTGATAGTGCTGAAGATGAGGTAGCTGGATTACAAACAGAGGCATGTGTAGTGAGATTGCTAGCAGAGATATCCGGCTGACAGGGCAAAATTGCAGTCAACAGCATGAGTTACATCATAAAAGGTGGACCTAATTGAAAAGGGTGAATACAGGGCTGAAAGTCTTATATTTGAATTCATGCGGTTTATGAAATAAAGTAGATGAGCTTGCAGCACAGTTGCAGATTGGTATGTATGATGTTGTAGGCATCACTGAATCATGGTTGAAAGAAATTATAGCTGGAAGCTTAATGTCCAGGGATACTCATTATATTGAAAAGACAGGCAGGAGGATAAAGGGAGTGGTGTTGCTCTGTTTGTAAAAATATTAAATCAAATCGTTAGAAAGAAGTGACGTTGGGTCAGAAGGTGTTAGATCATTGCGGATGGAGTTAAGAAACAGGAAGGATAAAAAGACCCTGATAGGAGTTGAATACAGACCCCAAACAGTAGTATGAACGTGGTCTACAAATTACAATGGGAGTTAGAAAATGCATGCCTAAAGGGCAATGTTACAACAGTCATGGGGGATTTCAATATGCTGGTAGACTGGGAAAAATCAGGATAGTGCTGGGTTCCGGGGGGGGGGGGGGGGATTTCTAGAGAGCCGATAAGATGGCTTTATAGAGCAGCTCATGGTTGAGCCCATTAGGGTATCAGCTGTTCTGGATTGGGTGTTGTGTGGTGAACCAGAATTGATTAGAGATCTTAAGGTAAGAGAACCCTTACACAAGTGATCATAATATGATCAAATTCACCCTGAAATTTGAGAAGAAGAAGCTAAAGTCAGATGTATCAGCATTACAGTAGAGTAAATGGATTTACAGAGGCATGAGAGAGGAGCTGGCCAGAATTGATTGGAAAAGAACACTGGCAGAGCAGCAATGGCTGGAATTTCTTGAAGAAATTTGGAAGGCAGAAAATATATACATCCAAAAGTGGAAGAAGTATTCTAAAGGAAAGATGATGCAACTGTTGTTAACAAGGGAAGTCAAAGCCAACATGAAAACCAAAGGGAGGGCATATAATAAAGCAAAAATCAGTGGGAAGTTAGAGAATTTGGAAACTTTTAAAAACCAACAGAAAGCAAGATGGAATACAACAGTAAGCTAGCCAATAATATTAAAGAGGATACCAAAAGTTTCTTCAGATATATGAAGTCTAAAGAGAGGTGAGAGTTGATATTGGACCACTGGAATATGATGCTCAAGAGGTAGTAATGGGGGACAAGGAAATGGCAGATGAACTGAATAAGTATTTTGCATTGGTCTTCACTGTGGAAGACTCTAGCAGCATGGTGGATGTTCCAGGTGTCAGGAGTCATGAAGTGTGTGAAGTTACCATAACCAGAGAAAAGGTTCTTGGGAAACTGAAAGGTCTGAAGATGGATAAGTCATCTGGATCAGATGGTGTACAACCCAGGGTTCTGAAAGAAGTGGCTGAAGATTGTGAAGGCATTAATAATTATCTTTCAAGAATCACTAGATTCTGGAATAGTTCCAAAAGACTGGAAAATTGCAAATGGCACTCCACTGTTCAAGAATACAACGAGGCAGAAGAAAGGAAATTATAGGCCAGTTAGTCTGAACTCAGTGGTTGGGAAGATGATGGAGTCAATTGTTAAGGATGTAGTTTTGGGGTACTTGGAGGCACTTGATAAAATAGGCCAAAGTCAGCATGGTTTATTCAAGGGAAAATCTTGCCTGACAGATCTGTTTGAACTCTGAAGAAATAACAAGCAGGATAGACGAAGGTGAATCGGTTGATGTTGTGTACTTCTATTTTCAGAAGGCTTTCGACAAAGTGCCACACATGAGGCTGCTTAACAAGCTACGAGCCCATGATATGACTGGGAAGTTTCATGCATGGACAAGCAGTGGCTGACTGAGTCAGAATAAAGAGAGCCTTTTCTGGTAGGCTGCTGGTGACTAGTGGTGTTCTGCAGGGGTCTCCGTTGTGACTGACTCTATTTTATGTTATATGTTAATGATTTGGATGATACTATTGATGACTTTATTGCAAAGTTTGCAGATGATACAAAGATTGGTGGAGTTTTGAGCAAGTAGAGAGGCTGCAGGAGGATTTAGACAAATTAGGAGAATGGGCAATGAAGTGGCAGATGGAATATAGTGTTGGGAAGTATATGGTCATGCACTTTAGTAGAAGAAATGAAAGGACTGGCAAATTTCTGAAGTCAATAATCTACTGTGATGAAATGCTTTGAAAGGTTGGTCATGGCCAGAATCAACTCCTACTTAAGCAAGCACCTGGACCTGCCACAATTAGCCTACCTCCACCATAGGTCCACAGTAAATGCAATCTCACTGGCTCTGCACGAGGCCTTGGATCACCTGGCCAACAGCAATACCTATGCTGTTTGTTGATTACAGTTCAGTGTTCAACACCATCACATCCTCAGCATTAATCAACAAGCTCCAAATCCTGGGCCTTTGTACCTCCCTCTACAACTGGATCCTTGACTTCTGCATCGGGAGACCCATTTCCCACACATCTGCCCTCGCCCCATCCGCCCACCACCCCACTCGGGATAGGGTTCCCCTTGTCCTCACCTACCACCCCACCAGACTCCAGGTCCAAAGTATAATTCTCCATAACTTCAACGTTTCAGACCGAGACCCTTCATCAGGACTAACTGAAAGGAGAGATACTAAGAGATACTAAGTAGTGAGGAAGGGGGAAATGCAAAATGATAGGAGAACACCGGAGGGAGTGGGATGAAGCTAAGAGCTGGAAAGGTAATTGGCGAAAGTGATACAGAGCTGGAGAAGGGAAAGGATCATAGGACGGGAGGCCTTGGGAGAAAGAAAGGGGAAGGGGGGAGCACCAGAGGGAGATGGAGAACAGGCAGGGTGATGGGCAGAGACAGAGAGAGAGATCCCCACTTGGGATCCAATGGGATCCCACTACCAAGCACATTTTTCCCTTTCCCACTTTCTGCTTTCCGCAGGGATCGCTCCCTATGCGACTCCCTTGTCCACTCATCCCCCCCATCCCTTCCCACCGATCTCCCTCCTGGCACTTATCCTTGTAAGCAGAACAAGTGCTACACCTGCCCTTACACTTCCTCCCTCACCACCATTCAGGGCCCCAGACAGTCCTTCCAGGTGAGGTGACACTTCACCTATGAGTTGGCTATTGTGGTATACTGCGTCCGGTGCTCCCGGTGTGGCCTTTTATATATTGGTGAGGCCCGACACAGACTAGGAGACTATTTCACCGAACACCTAGCAGGATCTCCCAGTGGCCATACATTTTAATTCCACGTCCCATTCCCATTCAGATATGTCTATCCATGGCCTCCTCTACTGTCAAGATGACACTCAGATTGGAGAACAACAGCTTATATACCATCTGGGTAGCCTCCAACCTGATGGCATGAACATTGACTTCGCTCACTTCCGTTAATGCCCCTCCTCCCCTTCTTACCCCATCCTTGACATATTTAGTTGTTTGTTTTTTTTTCTCTCTCTCTGCCCATCACCCTGCCTGTTCTCCATCTCCCTCTGATGCTCCCCCCTTCCCCTTTCTTTCTCCTGAGGCCTCCCGTCCCATGATCCTTTCCCTTCTCCAGCTCTGTATCACTTTCGCCAATTACCTTTCCAGCTCTTAGCTTCATCCCACCCCCTCCAGTCTCCTCCTATCATTTCGCATTTCCCCCTCCCCCACTACTTAGTATCTCTTAGTATCTCTCCTTTCAGTTAGTCCTGATGAAGGGTCTCGGTCCGAAACGTCGACAGTGCTTCTTCCTTTAGATGCTGCCTGGTCTGCTGTGTTCCACCAGCATTTTGTGTACGTTGTTAGCTATGTAGGATCCTGACTAGACCCCACTTGGAGTATACTGCTCAGTTCTGGTCACCTCACTACAGGAGAGATGTGGAATTTATATTAAGTGTGCAAGGGAGATTTACAAGGATGTTGCCTGGATTGGGGAGCATGCCTTACGAGAATAGATTGAGTGAACTTGGCCTTTTCTTCTTAAGTGAAAGAGGATGAGAGGTGACCTGATAGAGGTGTATAAGATGATGAGAGACATTGATCATGTGGATAGTCAGAGGCTTTTTCCCAGAGCTGAAATGGCTAACATGAGAGGGCACAGTTTTAAGGTGCTTGGAAGAAGGTACAGAGGAGATGTCAGGGGTAAGTTTTTTATTCAGAATGGTGTGTGTGTGGAACAGGCTGCCGGTGATGGTGGCAGAGGTAAGAGACTCTTGGATAGATACATGGAGCTTAGAAAAATAGAAGGCTATGTGTAATCCTAGGTGTGTCTTTCTTTCTCTCTCAGGCTGAGAACAACTGAAAAATCAAATGCTGATGTGGAATTTCACCTAGCTCCACAGCTTCTTTCATGCTTATGCACCATTAAGAAGTGATATGTATATTTGTATTAGAAATTTCCATTAATTTATACAAGGTTACTCAATGGGTAGCAGATTGACACATTGATTAAAGTGCTTGTTATTTTGTGATAGTCCCATTTCAGCTGTCTTAATCAAACTGCAACGTTATCTCTCAAATATATCATGGAATAATTTGAAATCAAAATTATTCTTATAAATTGCACTTTAAAATGATTGGTTTGTTTCATGGCAGATTCATCACTCTTAAATAAATTTAAGTTCAAAATCAAAGAAAAAAGCCTTTCAAAACATATTCAATTTTTAGTTGGAATGCCAATGTGTCTAGAACAGACATTGTACTCCATTGAATTTACTTAACCTACACTCATTAATCTGCAGATAAATTTATTTCTGAATTCTATCATAACAGAATAATGTATTTAAAATAGCTCTTTAGACAGAATGATTATTACATTGAAATTTGCTCCCCATAAAACTTGAAATATAATCCAGCTGCTTGTTTTGAAAGCGTACTATTTTAGCTAACAACTCCATTACCCTTTTTGTTTCAGTAATTCATTTTAATGTTTGATTCTGTAAAGTAAATAAACAAAAGAAAATTTAACATTTTTTCTCATTCCATTCACTGATCTGCTAATCTTTGGTGTGTTCAATCACCCTCTGTTTTGTTCAGAAAGTGGGAAAAATCTCTTCCTACAATTTCCTGGACAGAATTAGTTTTTTTTTAGTTTACACACATAACATACTGATTACATGAAAGTTTCAGGCCCTTGATGCAACTAAAATAACTAAAATGTGAAAAGGATGATTCATTTGTTTCCTGAGATCAAAAGGAAAGTTATAGAAACAATTCTTTTGCCTAACCTTTGAAAGCAATATGTTGCTCTGATTAGCAGAGTTTTCTTAATTCTACAGCAGTCCTTGAGATGTCCATAAGTAGCCCCAGTGAGGTAAATTAACCCCTTGTGAATTCCACCAGCCACCAGGGAACAAATTACAAACTGTTTCCTCTTACCATCCAAGAGACAAATAGAGAGCAAATTCTACAATTTGCTGAACTAGGACCAATGGCATATCCATTATGTCTGGAGGGGAAACGTAAGCAATCTGTACGAAGAAAAAACACTATTATTTTCCCTGCTGCATTTAATTTTACTTCAGTGCTCAGGAAGAAAGTGTGTACTTTTGTTGGCTAATTACTGTCATGGAACAGCATTCATTATTTTATCCCTTACTAAAACGAGATGCACTTTAGCCAAATCTCAATGAATTGCCTCACTCTACATGTATTTATGGTATAATTTCCCAATGCCACTGCAAGAGATGATTGATTTCAGATTGTAATAATGTTTCTAGGTTTTAGAAGCAGAGGTTTATAAACTGTCAATTCAAGTTGCTGCAAAGATTACTTTGAAACCTCTTAGGGGTTCCTTCCTTTCAACTTAGGTATGCGTCCACCCTAGAAACTATTAAGCTTTTACTTTCAAGTCACAGCTGGAAGAGCAAATGTTTCCATGTGTTTTTTCAACTGTTGTAACTCCAGAACTAGGTTTACGAAATGTTGGTGTTATCTTTTCACTGTGATATTCTTTGATTATAAGTAGAAAGCTTAATTATTCAGTTTGTGTTCCCTTACCAAAGTAATATATTGGATTTTCACCTTACTTGCTAACTGAAACTGACAGAATTTATTCAAAACAATTGAAATCAGATAGTTCTGTTGTATAATGCATTTAAATATTAAAACAGTATTGGACTAAATTGGTTTTGAGGAACATAAGAATGATAAAATGCCATTCTGACTGTTAAGGGTGGCACTGTAGCATAGCAGCTAGTGGAATATTATTACTGCTCTAGGGATCACTATTTGGGCTCTAATTTCTGCTACTGCCTGCGGGAAGTTTGTATGTTCTTCCCATGACTGTGTGGTTTCCTCCTGCGGCTCCCGTTTCTCCTCACGTTCCAAAGATGTATGGTTAAGTTTAGTGAGGTGAGGGCAAGCCACATTGGCGTCAGAAGTGTTGTGACTTTTGAGAGCTGCTTTGTACAATCGTGGCTAAGTTGATTTTACAGAGATGATGTATTTCACTGTATGTTTCCATGTTTTGATGTACAGTACAAGTCACAGATAGAGGTAAACTTTATCTGTATAATATAGTTTCTTTCCACAGACTATGCTTTGTTTTCTTCATGCCTCATTTTCCCACTTCCTGGAAAGGTGGGATTACTCTTCATTTCATTTCCTGATGCAAGGACATTGACTGAAACTTTAGTTCCATTCTGCAGATGCTGCCTGACATCAAGACCTTGTGAATGTTCCATGTCTTTATTTTTAAGATAATAATATTTCTGGTTCTCATTATTCTAAAATGCAAAATTAGGTGCACACTTTTCCATTTTTGGTATCTTCTGCAGCAGATCCATTTTCATTTCATCAGAGTCCTTTGCAAAATCAAATATCTTTAGTAATTTAATAAACCCTTCAAGGAATGAATCAACTTTCAGTATTTGCAATATGCAACCAAATCAAAATTGGTCTTCTAACAACTTAAGACAACTTCAGGCTCAATCTTTGATAAAATCATCAATTTTTTTTGTGTCTTCATTCATCATATAATTTTGTCCTAACTCCTGTACCACATGTACGTCCTGCTCTTGAAGTTCTGGGAAGAGGAAAAACCACCCTCAGAAATCAGGATGCTCTTATAGTAACCATATTCCAGAAGGGATTGTGATGATTGCAGAGGCATCTGCATTCTGTCAACAACAGGCAAAAGTACTTGCATGTATCCTTGTCAACCAACTCTTTCTGCTATCTGAAGAGTACTTCCTGAATCTCAGTGTTGTCTCTGCCCACCTAGAGGTATCACAGACATGATCTTTGCAGCACATCAATTACAGGAAAAATGCCGTAAACAATGTCAACCCTTGAATTTGACTTTCATAGATTTGACAAACACATTTGAAACAGTTGACCTCCAAGCTCTTTGGCATATACTATCAAGACATAGCAGTCCTAACAAGTACTTACAAATACTGAGGCATGTCAGCCACAGTACTCAGCAATAATGGTGCTGAATCAGAACCCTTCACTGTCAGGACAGGAGTCAAACAGAGCTACATGTTTGCACCCACCCTATTTGCCATTTTTATTGCTGCCACCCTTCAACCCATTGGCCAAGACTTGTCGGAGGAAATCACGTCATATATGAAATGGACAGCAACTGCAGCCAGGAACAAAGTCAGCACCAGCTCTATCATGGAGCTTCAGTATACAGCTGACATTGCCATTGCAGCACACTCTGAAGAAGACCTCCGATGTATCCTGAGTGGCTCTGCCAAGGCATCTCAAGCAGAGTCTGGTTTTGAATATTAAGGATACAGGTCTTATATCAGAGACTGCCCAACCAGCCATTTGTCGAGCCTTCCATAAGAGTTGATGATATCACCCTTGAAAATATAGACCACTTTCATTACCTAGGCAGCATTCTGTCCCTAAAAGCAGGCATTGGCTCAGGGATCAACCACTGCCTGAGTAGTGCTGTTGGAATCTATGCAAGATGAAGAAAAGGAGTCCTTGAAGACCATGACATACAGCTCCAAACAAAACTTCTGGTCTCTTGGGCAGTCCTGCTTCCTGCTTACAGTATGGAGCTGAATTGTGGACCACCTACAGTAGACACCTGGAAGCTCTGGAACAATACCACCAAATAATCTTATGAGAGATTCTGAGGAATCAGTAGGAAGGACAGGCACACTAACACCAGTTTACTGGATGAGGCCAACATGAAGAGCCTCTCCATAGTGATAAAGCAACACCAACTCCAACAGATAGGTCATGTCACCCAGCTGCCTAACTTTACGTCTCCCCAAAAAGTTCCCTTACTCCCATTTGAAGAAAGATCAGTGAGCCCATCAAGGGCAAAGGAAATACTGCAAAGATAACATCAAAATCAGTTTGAACAAACTCAACATTGCATCTAAAAACTGGGAGCACATTGCACTCACTACGTACAGGTGGAGGAAATCTGAAGAGGCTAAACAATCAAAAGACCCAAACACTAATCACACTTACCCACACTGCCCCAGAATATGCAGATCCTAGATCAGCCTTTACAGACACTTGGGGATCCACTAATAGACAACCTCTCAGGAGAACATGATATCTGACTTGAGTGGTCCCACTACAGCAGTCTTGCCCCATTTTCTGTTATAGTTTTACTCTAGAGACACAACAGACTGTGGGTGCCATAATCAGGAGCACCCTCAATTCACTCATCAGCGACCTAACAAACTAATGAAATTAATTTGATGGATCGTAGAGAATCTCTGGTATTCCCTACCCCAGTGGGTTGTGAGACTAGTTCTGTGAGGTATTTAAAGAGGACTTAGATGCATTTCTGAAAGACTTGGAAACTGAGAGCTGTGGGTAAGTGGCACAGAAGAGGAGGTGAAGTCTGGAGCAGATCAGCCATGGCAATATTGAATGATAGAACAGGCTCGGGGGGTGAGTGACTGCTACTTCTTCTGTTTTTATCCTCAGACAAGTGATTTGAAAGCTATATTGAACATTTGTAAAGTAGCATGCATGAAATGTAAAAAATATGCAGTGTTGACATGATTTTTCAGCACAAAGATTAACCAAAGAAGAAAGTGATTTTCTAAAAAGTCCTTTTTTATTGTTTAAAACCAAATGCTACAAGCTCTAATTATAATAAGAGGTAAAACCATAGCAGTTATAGAGTCACATCACAGCATTTATAGTGTCATAATATAAAACTTTGGGTTGTTTAGGCATTTGAACTGGAATTAATTTTGGAGTTGGTGCATTATTTTCACATGTACTAAGAAGTGTAAAGCTGAGTCCTGAAGAAGGGTCTTGGCCTGAAACGTTGCCTGCTCATTTCCATGGATGCTGCCCAACCTGCTGAGTTCCTCCAGCTTGTTTGTACGTGCTGCTTTGACCACAGCATCTGCAGTGTACTTTGTGTGTAAAGCTTGTCTTGCATACTAACAATACAATGGAGGAATTCAGCAGGCTAGGTTGCGTCTATGGAAAAGAGTAAATGATTGCGTTTTGGGCCAAAATGAAGGTCTTTGCACAAAATGTCAACTGTTTACTCTTTTCCAAAGCAACAAACACAAAACATAGCTTGTTGAGTTCCTCCAGCGGTTTGTGTGTGTAAGGGGTTTCTTATGTTACTGCGTATGTTAATCAAAATGGCTTCTTTGTTAAGTAAAAGTAGGAATGCTTCTTTGTTATGGTAACTGGCGAGAGAGAGTGCTTTCTCTCGCAGCTTGTTTGGGTTATAATTATTGATAATGAGAATTATATTCATTTGTTAACCAATTGGGATAAATGTTATTCTTTCTTGTGGGTCTGTGAGCTGTCATTGCGCAGGTTTTTGGAGAGTGGAGAGCAGATCCCGCGGGCTGGATGTGCTCTGGTCAACCACTGAGGTTGGTCCCAGGCGTGTGGGTTGTGGAGGTCGGAGAAGATCGAATAGTGGACCAAAGACTTCGATGGCTGAGCTCCAATGATTATGCACTAATTGACTGAACCCTGATATGTTCTGGCACCTTTTCTTTCATATATATTGTATCGCTATTAATCACTTCGTTCTAGTAAGATTTATAAAGTGTATTCTGTAAACGTACATGGTGTGCAGTTTGACATTGTGTGTGCGGGTTTGTACCAGGTGCATTTCACAGCGTCCACATATATGGAAGGCGCGGTTTGGCGGGTGGACGAATTTTCCCCTAGACATACATGCGCCGATCGCGTGAGTGTTACATGTGTGTTGCTCAGATTTCCAGCATCAGCAGATTTTCACGAGTTTGCCTTGCATTCTCTTGTTACAGATCAAATCATTACATTGGGCCCGGTTGTCCATGTGTTCAGTCTGTTGTATCTTCTGCCTGATGGAAGAGGAGAAAAGAGGGAACGTCTGAGAAGGTCTTGGCCAAAACATTTTCTACTTATTCAAGATACAAGACTATTTAATGTCATTTCCTGTACACATGTAAAGGTGTAAAGGAATGGGCAAAGGAATTCCCTCCATTGATGCTGCTTGACTTGCTGAGTTCCTCCAGCATTTTGTGTTGGATGCAAGAGGATGCCCGGGGTAGCTGGAGTAGTTGATTACGCTGACTTTTTTACTGAGGCAGCAAGAAGTATTGGCAGAGTCAAGGGAGGGGAGGCAAGTTTCCACTCTGTGTTCACAGCTCCATGCAGTTTCTTGTGGTCATGTGCAGAGCAGTTGCCATACTAAGTTGTTATGCACCCAGATAGGATGCTTTCCACGATGTATCCATAAAAGTTGCTACCTGTTGACAAGGATATGCCAAATTTCTTTATCCACCCTAAGGAAATGGAGGTGTTGGTCAGCTTTCTTGCCTTTTGTCTGTGTGGTTGGAACAGGACAAACTATTGAACCTAGGAACTTGAAGCTCTCATCCCTCTCAGCCTCAATACTGTTGATCTAGTCAGGAGTGTGTGTACCACCTCCATTGCTCATTATGGAAGGCTTTTACAAAACAATTACTGTTGGAGAATTTGATTGAACGATTAAACACCAGTTTATTTATGGCAAATAATATATAATATTCTTAATTTGGAAAAGATGAGAGATATTGTTAATATTTTATCCCTTGGAATTACAAAGAATAAAATTATATTTATGCTTTCTTCTAAGTACACTGAGTAGAGAAGAGGCTAGAAATAAACTCCAATTCTGATCCATTCCTTTTGGCCAAGAAACCCATCTCAAGATGGTTATTATTCTCACTTGTGTTAATTCTATAAATGAGGTTACATTATCATTTCATTTATGTTGAGGAATATTAATCAAAGAATCACAGTTATTTAGCATTAGTATTCATTGGAATACTTGTCTAGAAGTTCTTGTTTCTAATTCCTAATTTAAAGGAGAAGCTGAAGATTTACAAAGTCAAATTGGTTAAAATTGATAACAAAGGAAATGTGTCATGTTTCTATGTGAGAATTTAATTATTTTTCAGCTCTGTTGTTGCAAATATTAAAATTTTAATCAAAATTAAAGCTTGAGTATAAAGAAAATAAAGTTATTAGCACCATGAATATGAAGGGATACCTAAACTTGCGATATTCCTGTGGTAACCCATATATGATGTTTTCTGATCCCATGACACTAATTGGCTGATGGAGGCAATGATATCTATGTGGTTACTCTGTAACACTTGTCGTCCACATAATTTATAATAATTTGATGTATAGAATAGAAAAAAAGCAAGAGTTTGCATATTAGTGCTGCCTGGTTTGTTTAACTGGTATCCGTTATTATAATTGAGCCCAAGTGTATTATGCAAGGCAAAAATGAATAGACTGACTGACAGAATGATGGGTTGGATGGGGTGACTACTCTGTGATGGGTGGATTTGGTGTGAAGTGCAGAATGCCTATCACAAGCTGTCACACTATAATTTCATACCACCGGTGGAATAAATTTTGTGAAAGCAGTAATTATGAACATGCTGCACTAATTGTATACCCAGTGTGGACCTTTTTCTATGGAATAATTATTTGCCCTGGGTAAAAGCCTTTCAGAGTAAATCTCTGACATCACTGTTTGTTCCAGTCTATTAATCAAGTGATATAAAGTTCCACGGATTAAATTTTATTTAAAGTTCATAGCTTGCATCTGAAGCCAGTAACTTTATCCTGATGATATTGAGCCATTATATTTGCCTCTGATAGGTGAAGTCAGGTTTATTATGGCATCTCTGAGCATATATGTATCTTTCAGGATGATGTACACAAGCGGGCTATGTTTTTGATTTAGCTGTTTTATTGAGTGTTCATTACCTTCAATAAAGGATGTTTAGTATCTCTATCCTTGTTACTGATTTTATGAAGCAGCAAAATAAAAGAGCCTGCAATGCTACTCTAATATTTGCTGCTTTCCACAGATTGGAAGGTCACATATGTAACCTCTCTATTTAGCAAAAGAGGAAGAGAGAAAACAAAGGACAGTATACGAGACAGTTTGGCATCAGTGATGGAGCCGATTATGAAAAAAATAGTAGGGCACACAGAAAATAATACAGCTATTCTCCAATTTATGATAGGGATATGTTCCTGGAAAATAATTTGTGAAGCAAAATTTTGAAAGTTGAAATGGTTGGGTGAAGTGCATTGTGGGAACTCCAGTACAATGTTTCCACTTGCACAGAGTCTGCTATGCTTTCTGTTATGGCAAGATTAGTTTATTGAATCAAAGACTTCAATTACAGTGAGTTGATAATAATAAAGTAATCTCTAATAAAGTTATCACTCTTAATCAAGGGAAATGTGAAAAAGGTCGGGAAAGTGTCAATGTGCATGAATGAAAGGGTAATCCGTTTGTGTTTTTATAAAGTTTCTATCTGCACATTGGGAAGCTGTGCCTACTGAGGTACTACTGGGGTGCACAAGAAACAGAGGTAGGTGGCAGTGTGCATATGAAAAGAATGTCAATAGACCTCAAAGGCTAAAATCAGATTAAATGAATGGGCAAGGACACGGCAGATATAACATAATGTGGAAAAATGTTAGCTCATTCACTTTGGTTGAAGAAAATTGGAAGAGGCCTTTTAAACAAGAAAATCTGAAATGCAACCAGAAAATAATGGAATCATTCAGCAGATCAGGCAGCAGCTGCAGAGTGAAATGGATAGTGAATGTTCTGAGTTCAGACTGTTCATCTGGGTGATAAGTTCATTAGGATGTAGAGTGGCAGAGGTAAGAGTTGAAGAAGAGTCTCCTGATGGCTGCCCACTTCAATTCGACTTCCCATTCCCATACTCTCATGTCTGTCCATGGCCTTCACTAGTTCAAAGTTCAAATTCAATGAAAATTTATTAACAAAATACATAGATGTCACCATATGCAACCCTGATTCATTTTCTTGTGAGTAATCACAGTAAATACAAGAAATACAATTAAATCAATGAAAGGCTGGATCCAACAGGATGGACAAACAACCAATGTGCAAATAATCAACAACAAACTGTGCAAACACAAAAGAAAGATAGGAAAAAACAATGAATATCAAGAAAATGAGATGAAGAGTCCTTAAAACGAAAGGGGTACCTGGCTGAGTACTGAAGACCTGTGCAAGTCTACCAGCTGGAGTATTCACTGACATCTCAAACCTTTCATTTCAGCAGGCTGTGGTGAAACCTCTCATTTCACCTGCTTCAAGCAGGTTTCAGTTATACCAACCAGTACCAGAGCAGAACATACTGCCTCGGTATCACTGATATGAAGTGCATTAAGAGATTAGTCCTGAGGTGTGACTTAGGTCCACTCCAATTTGCCTACCCATCACTACAGGTCAACAGCAGGTGCCATTTCATTGGCTCTTTACTGAACCCTGGATGTCACAAACCCTCTGGACCAGCAAGGGGCGCTGGGAAGCACCTGAACGTCATTTATTTGAGCTCATTAGAGTTGCTTAATAACTACTTTTATCATTAGGCTGTCACTGTTTTTTTGGTGATGCTCATTATGTGAATACAGTTTCTTATGCTTCTCCTTCTTAAGTGATTAGCTTTTGATTTCGATCCTCATGAGATTCCTGTGTTTTATGGTCTATTGAAGGTTATTATGGGATAATGCTCATCGCTGAGGCCTCCATTCAAGTTCTGTGTGCTCACGTCCTGCAAACTCTTAGTTTGATTATTCCCTTTATTATTCTTCAAATAAATCTTCATTGTTGATTTCTACTATCCAATCCTGTGTTTACTCTGCATCTGGGTCCGCTTGTCTGAAGAATATTACAGCAGGACACAACTAGTGGACCCAGTGGGGATCAATTAACTTCACACGGCATTGGTCTGCCAAGGACAGGCAGTTTCTCCCAGAGATACCTGCATCATTACAGAAGGACTCTGATACCAGTAAGCAGGATTCACATTCCTCAGGGATTGACTCTGTTTGTCCTGCTACATGTTTCCAGAACTACAGCGGAGAGTCAATCAAACTAGCAGCCCCAGTGTGGTACAATGGGGACCCTGAATCCTGCCATAGGTTCTTAAAACAATGCTCCCTAGTCTTTGAATTATATCGCTCAAAGTTCCCCTTTGACAGGAGTAAGGTGGCCTAACTAATTTCCCTCTATCTAGGGCAAGGACCTTTTATGGGCAATAGCTTTATGGGAAAAGGATGCTCCCTTGTATTTTGATATAAACTTATTTCTAAGAATGATGAGGAGGGTATTCTTTCATACTTCTGGGGGCTCAGAGGCATCCAGCAGATTTCTCTAGCTGTATCAGAGGGCACAATTCCATTGATTTCCGTTCCCTAGCAGCAGGGAGCGAGTGGAAAAATGACACTTTGGTTGCTCTGTTCAGACAGGGATTAAATGATCAGTTTAAAGATATTCTTGTGACGAGGGACCACATGGAGGATTTGCAGGAACTTTCGGACGTAGCCATAAGAATTGACAACCATATTTCTGAAAAGAGGAGGGAGAGATGTTGTGAGTTCACCAGGAGGGCTAGTTCTCAAAACTACACAAAGCCTACCCCAGTTCCTCAATCCAAAATGAATGCAGATCCTCACAGTCATCTCTGAAAGAACCCATGCAACTTGGAAGGACCCAGAAGAGCAAGAGAGACATATGAGGCAGAGGTGTTGCCTATGATGTGGTAAGGCTGGCCACTGCTGAGTCACCTTAGCAAGACATTAGCAACGTACCTGATAGCCAGAGGTTTCAGGGAATAGAATTAGGTACCTTCAAGATTACTAGAGAGAAAGTGCTTGAGAAGCTAAATGGACTAAGGATAGATAAGTCTCCCAGACCGGATGAAGTGCATCCATGGGTTCTGAAGGATGTGGCTTTGGAGATTGTGAAGGCATTGGAAATGATCTTCCAGGAATCAGTAGACTCTGGCACAGATCTGGAGGACTGGAAGGTCGCAAATGTAGTTCCGCTGTTTAAGAAAGGGGGGAGGCAGCAAGGAGAAAATTACAGACCTATTAGTCTGACATCGGTAGTTGGAAAGTTATTGAAGTTGATCCTCAAGGACGAGGTTATGAAATACCTCGAGGTGAATGACAAGATAGGCCCAAGCCAGCATGGTTTCATGAAGGGAAGATCCTGCCTCACCAAACTATTGTAATTTTTTGAGGTAATCTCAAATAAGATTGACAAGGGAGAGGTTGTGGATGTTGTGTATTTGGATTTTCAAAAGGCCTTTGACAAGGTGCTGCATAAGAGGCTGCTTAATAAGATGAGGGCCCATGGAATTTCAGGAAGGATATTGGAATGGGTGGAGCATTGGCAGACAGGCAGGAAACAAAGTGGGAATACAGGGATCCTATTCTGGTTGGATGCTGGTTACCAGTGGTGTTCCGCAGGGGCTGGTGTTGGGGCCGCTTCTTTTTACACTGTATATCGATGATTTCAATTATAGATTAAATGGTTTTGTGGCTAAGTTTGCGGACGACACCAAGATAGGTGGAGGAGCAGAAAGTGTTGAAGAAATGGAAAAGTTGCAAAGAGACTTGGTCAGTTTAGGAGAGTGGGCAAAGAAATGGCAGATGAGATACAATGTTGAGAAATATACTGTTGTACATTTTGGAAGAAGAAACAATCGGGCAGATTATTATTTAGGTGGGAAGAAAATTCAAAAATCGGAAGTGCAAAGGGTCTTGGGAGTCCTAGTGCAGGATACCCTAAAGGTTAACCACCAGTTTGGATCGGCAGTAAGGAAAGAGAATGCTATGTTGGCATTCGTTTCAAGAGGAATACTGTATAAGAGTAAGGAGGTGTTGATGAGGCTCTATGGGGCACTGGTAAGGCCCCATTTGGAATACTATGTGCAGTTTTGGGCCCCCTATCTTAGAAAGGATGTGCTGTTGTTGGAGAGAGTTCAGAGAAGATTCACAAGGATGATTCCTGGAATCCAGGGACTAACATATGAGGAACGTTTGTTGGCTCTCGGATTGAATTCATTAGAGTATAGAAGAATGAGAAGGGATTCCATAGAAACATTTCAAATGTTGAAAGGGTTGGACAGAGTAGATGTGGAAAGGCTGTTTTGCTTGGTGGATAAGTTCAGGACAAGAGGTCACAGTCTTAGAATTAGAGGGTACCCGTTTAAAACAGAGATGAGGAGAATTTTTTTTAGCCAGAGGGTCGTGGATTTATGGAATTCGTTTACACATACAGCTGTGGAGGCCCAATCACTGAGAGTTTTTAAGGAGGAGATTGACAGGTATCTAATTAGTCAGGGTATCAAGGGATATGGGAAAAAAGCCGGAAGTTGGAACTAGATGGGAGAATAGTTCAGCTCATGGTGGAGTGGTGGAGTGGACTCAATGGGCTGAATGGCCTGCTTCTGCTCCTTTGTCTTGTGAGCTTGTGACCTGCCCAGAATTGTCAGGTAAACTCCTAGAACCATCTATTGAGGGGTATAGCCCCTCGAAGTCTAATCCTGCGTTGCCATCATGAGAGATGGAAGTGGGTAAGACCAGCCATCAGGGCTCTAGCAAAGCTGCATGGGTCAGACTCTGTACAGTGGATACAATGGATTACAGAAACATCGATGAACTCCAACCAGGCCATCGACTTTGGACAATGGAGATGGAAGGTCATCAATGGCCTATGCTCCACTGGGTTCTAAGGACCTAAGAAGAAGAAGACCCATGTTTTAAGGAAAAACATTCAAGGAGGATGGGGATGACCACTTGAAGAGGGAAGGAAGTAAGCAGGTGGTCAGGAATACTCCAAGGTGGATCTCACTTCAAAACCTTTTAGAACCATAGAACCACAGAACATTACAGTACAGAAACAGGCCTTTTGGCCCTTGGCTGTGCCGAACCACTTTTCTGCCTAGTTCCACTGACCTGCACCTGGGCCATATCCCTCCAAACCCCTCTCAGCCACATACCTGTCCAAGTTTTTCTTAAATGTCAAAAGTGAGCCCGCATTCACCACTTCATCTGGCAGCTCATTCCACACTCCTACCACTCTCTGCGTGAAGAAGCCCCCCCACCAATGTTCCCTTTAAACTTTTCCCCCTTCACACTTAACCCATGACCTCTGTTTTTTTCTCCCCTAGCCTCAGTGGAAAAAGCCTGCTTGCATTCACTCTATCTATATCCATCATAATTTTATAAACCTCTATCAAATCACCCCTCATTCTCCTACGTTCCAGGGAATAAAGTCCTAACCTATTTAACCTTTCTCTGTAACTCAGTTTCTCAAGTCCCGGCAACATTCTTGTAAACCTTCTCTGCACTCTTTCAACCTTATTAATATCCTTCCTGCAATTAGGTGACCAAAACTGCACATAATACTCCAAATTCGGTCTCACCAATGTCTTACAGAACCTCACCATTACATTCCAACTCTTATACTCAATACCTTGATTTACAAAGGCCAATGTACCAATAGCTCTCTTTATGACCATATCTACTTGTGACTCCACTTTTAGGAAATTTTGTATCTGTACTCCCAGATCCCTCTGTTCTACTGCACTCCTCAGCGTCCAACCATTTACCTTCTATGTTCTAACTTGGTTTGACCTTCTGAAGTGCAATACCTCACACTTGTCTGCATTAAACTCCATCTGCCATTTTTCAGCCCATTCCTCCAACTGGTCCAAATCCCTCTGCAAGCTTTGAAAACCTTCCTCACTGTCCACTACACCTTCAATCTTTGTATCATCAGCAAATTTGCTGATCCAATTTGCCACATTACCATCCAGATCATTGATATGGATGACAAATAACAATGGACCCAGCACTGATCCCTGTGGCACACCACTAGTCACAGGCCTTCACTCAGAGTAGCAATCCTCCACTACCACTCTCTGGCTTCTTCCATTGAGCCAATGTCTAATCCAATTTACTACCTCTCCATGTATACCTAGCGACTGAATTTTCCTAACTAACATCCCATGCGGGACCTTATCAAAGGCCTTACTGAAGTCCATGTATACAACATCCACTGCCTTCCCTTCATCCACTTTCCTGGTAACTTCCTTGACAAACTCTAACAGATTGGTTAAACATGACCTACCACACACAAAGCCATACTGACTGTTTCTAATAAGTCCCTGTCTATCCAAATACTTGTAGATTCTATCTCTTAGTACTCCTTCCAATAATTCACCTACTACTGATGTCAAACTTACAAGCCTATAATTTCCCGGCTTACTTTTTGAGCCTTTTTTAAACAACAGAATAACATGAGCTATCCTCCAATCCTCCAGCACCTCACCCGTGGATACCGACATTTTAAATATTTTTGCCAGGGCCCCTGCAATTTCAACACTAGTCTCCTTCACGGTCTGAGGGTATACCCTGTCAGGTCCTGGGGATTTATCTACTCTGATTTGCCTCAAGACAGCAAGCTCCTCCTCCTCTTTAATCTGTATAAGTTCCATGACCTCCCTACTTATTTGCCTTGTTTCTGTAGACTCCATTCCAGCTTCCTTAGTAAATACAGGTGCAAAAAACCTATTTAATATCTCTCCCATTTCTTTTGGTTCCATACATAGCAGACCACTCTGATCTTCATTCAAGAGGACCAATTTTATCCCTTACTATCCTTTTGCTCTTAACATACGTGCTGAAACTCTTAGGATTATCTTTCACCCTGACTGCCAAAGCAACCTCATGTCTTCTTTTAGCCCTCCTGATTTCTTTCTTAAGTATTTTCTTAATCTTTTTATACTTCTCAAGCATCTTATTTCCTCCTTGTTGCCTATACATGTTATACATTTCTCTCTTCTTCTTTATCAGAGTTCCAATATCCCTGGAGAACCAAGGTTCCTTATTCTTATTCATTTTGCCTTTAATCCTGACAGCAACATACAAACTCTGCACTCTCAAAATTTCTCCTTTGAAGACCTCCCACTTACCAACGACATCCTTGCCAGAGAACAACCTGTCCCAATCTATGCTTTTCAGATCCTTTCTCATTTCTTCAAATTTGGCCTTTTTCCAGTTTAGAACTTCAACCCGAGGAGCAGATCTATCTTTATCCATGATCAAGTTGAAACTAATGGTGTTATGATCACTGGAACCAAAGTGTTCCCCTACACACACTTCCGTCACCTGCCCTAACTCATTTCCTAATAGGAGATCTAATATTGCATCCTCTCTAGTTGGTACATCTGTATGTTGATTTAGAAAACTTTTCTGAACACATTTCACAAACTCTAACCCATCTCGACCTTTAACGTTATGGGAGTCCCAATCAATGTGTGGAAAATTAAAATCCCCTACAATCACCACTTTCCATCTCCTGCAGTTGTCTGCTATCTCTCTGCAGATTTGCTCCGCCAATTCTCGCTGACTATTGGGTGGCCTATAATACAACCCTATTAATGTGGTCATACCTTTCCTGTTTCTCAGCTCCACCCATAAGGCCTCAGTAGATAAGCCCTCTAATCTGTCCTGCCCAAGCACACTGTAATATTTTCCCTGACTAGCAAAGCTACCCCCCCCCCCCCCCCACCACCCTTCATCCCTCTGCCTCTATCACATCTGAAACATCAGAACCCTGGAACATTGAGCTGCCAGTCCTTCGCCTCCTGCAGCCAAGTTTCAGTAATGGCTATGATGTCATAATTCCACGTGTCAATCCAGGCCCTCAGCTCATTTGCCTTTCCCACAATACTCCTCGCATTGAAAGATACACACCTCGGAAGATTATTACCTCCACACACAACCTTGCTATTTGTAACTTTTCTTGAAATACTAACATCATTTATTTTTACCCCTGTTCCACTATCTACTCTGGCACTCTGGTTCCCATCCCCCTGCAAATCTAGTTTTAACCCTCCCCAATAACACTAGCAAACTTTCCTGCAAGTATATTGGTCCCCTTGTAGTTCAGGTGTAACCCGTCTCTCTTGTACAGGTCCCACCTGCACCAGAGAGGTCACAATGATCTAGAAATCTGAAACCCTGCCCCCTACACCAGTTTCTCAGCCTTGTGTTCATCTGCCAGAGCATCCTACTCTTACCCTCACTGGCACGTGGCACAGGTAGCAATCCAGAGATTACTACCCTCGAGGTCCTGTTTTTCAAATTCCTGCCAAGCTCTCTGTACTCACTCTTCAGGACCTCTTGACTCTTTCTACCTATGTCATTGGTACCGATGTGTACCACAACATCTGGCTGATCACCCGCCCACCTCAGAATGCTGAGCATGCGATCAGAGACATCCTTGACCCTGGCACCCGGGAGGCAACAAACCATCCGGGAGTCTCTGTCACAACCACAGAATCTTCTGTCTGTACCCCTGACTATGGAGTCCCCTATCACTACTGCTCTCCTCTTCTTCCTCCCTCCCTTCTGCACTGCAGAACCAGACTCAGTGCCAGAGATCCGGCTGCCATAGCTTGTCCCAGGTAAGTCATCCCCCCCCAGCAGTATCCAAGTCAGTACACTTGTTGTTGAGGGGTATGGCCACAGGGGAGCCTTGCTCTGCCTGCCCTTTCCCCTTCCCTTGCCTGACGGTAACCCAGTTACCTGTGCGCTGCTCCTTTGGCATAACTACTTCCCTAAAATTGCTATCTATAAACTTCTCATTCTCCCGAATGATCCGGAGGTCAACCAGCTCCTGCTCTGGTTCCCTAATGCGGTTTGTTAGGAGCTGCAGCTGGATGTACTTCTTGCAGGTGTCATTGTCAGGGACACTGGAGGTCTCCCTGACTTCCCACATCCTGCAAGAGGAGCAATCCAACATCCTGCCTGGCATATTCTCTAGTCTGAACAAAAAAAAAGAAGAAAAACAGGAACTTAACAGAACCTACCCTCACCTCGGCCTGTTTCTCGCCGAAGCCTGATTGAGTCAAAGCCGTCCCACTCCAACAATGGCCACTACGATGATGGCCGCTGTATATGGCGGTCTTTGTTTTAAACCTTGGTGCGATACGTCATGCACCTGCGCAGTCTAGCCTCTTTTCCCCGAGCTGTTAAAGAAAATAAAACAACCTTCTCTCCACGGTGCCTTCAGTCTTCCACTCTCAGCCTCTTGCTTTTCTCTGTGTTGGAAAATTATAGTGGTAATGGTTGGGATTAAATGCATTCTTAGAGCCAGAATCATGACGCTATAGATGGCTCCATTTCAAAAGGGGAAAGGAGGAACAGGAGGCCAAGGGTAATAGTTGGAGGTGACTCAACAATAATTGAAATAGACTGTACTTCTTTGGCCACAGATTTGAATCCAGTATGTTATGTTGTCTCCTTTGTGCCAGAGTGAAGGATATCATGGGGCAGTTGCATTTTAAATGGAGAAATAGCCAGATGTTCGTATTAATGGCATTGCTAAAAAGAAGGATGATGTTCTGCAACATGAATTTAGGAGGATAAATCAGAGATTTAACAGCTGGACCTTTTAAGATAAGAACTTCCTGAGCTGTGTTTCAGTAGACTGAGTGAACAGGAATACATCAGATCAATCTATAGTCCAGCTAAAGGGATGTCACAGGCGGATTTACACTGGGTCTTCAGTGAGCAAAGTGGCAGAGGGGTGTTGCTATCGGTGGACAGCCTGTGTTTCAGAGTGACCTTGCAAGGGATGAAGCGGGGCTCAGCCAGAGGGGTCTGAGTTTCAGGACAGCAGGAGTGATAGACTGGGTGGAGGCCTAGACAGGTGGAGAGGGATGAGTGGATAAGGGAGTCATATGGAGTGATCCTGCAAAAAGTGGAAAGTGATGGAGGTTGAGGGTAGAGGCAAAGCTGTGCTTCGTGGAGAATGATGTTTTGAATGTAGGGGCTCATGGGGTGGTAGATTAGGACAAGGTGAATCCTATCTCTGTTATGGCAGTGGGAAGATAGAGTAAGAGAGATATGCTGAAAATGGAGGAGATGCGGATGAGGGGAGCATCAGATCAGCCTGAGTAATTACTTTCATCATTAGAATTTAAATACTTGCAGGATGTCTGCAGTGATAGAACACTCAGACTGGTTACAAAATGTTTGCCAGTAAGTTTGTTTCCATAATGAATAGAGAGCCATGATCCTACATAAAAACCAGAGGGTACAATGTCACTGTGGATTAGCTTTCTGTCACTATATTAGGCCTTTATTCTTAGGAACTTAGAAGGTTGAGGGGGGACTTGATAGAGGTATTTAAAATTATAAGGGGGATAGATAGAGTTGATGTGGATAGGCTTTTTCCATTGAGAGTAGGGGAGATTCAAACAAGAGGACATCAGTTGAGAGTTAAGGGGCAAAAGTTTAGGTATAACACGAGGGGGAACTTCTTTACTCAGAGAGTGGTAGCTGTGTGGAACGAGCTTCCAGTAGAAGTGGTAGAGGCGGGTTCAATTTTGTCATTTAAAAAAAAATTGGATAGGTATATTGACAGGAAAGGAATGGAGGGTTATGGACTGAGTGCAGGTCAGTGGGATTAGGTGAAAGTAATTGTTTGGCATGGACTAGAAGGGCCGAGATGGCCTGTTTCTGTGCTGTAATTGTTATATGTGTGTAATGCCCTGGGCCTGGGAAAGGTTTCACTGCTATGTAAAAGTTTCTCTGTAGCAGCAGTGTTTGGGTTATGACTAGAGATAATGGGGGCTTTGGAATGTGTGGCATCCAATGAAGGAAGAGTTTTTTCTTTCTTGTGTGTCTGAGAGGGGGTATTCGTGGTCCTTTGTCGGCGTGTGATGAAGAGAGAAGATGCGAGAGGAGAGAGCTGGTAGACTGCTGGATAGAGTGGACTTGAAGTGAGGGTCCGGGAGTTGACTATGCTCAGAGAAAATTGGTAGGGGACAAATTGACAAAAAACCGCAAGCTCCAATGTGCACATTAGACTGTTTTATTAGAATAGGCCCTTTTTCTTTTCTAACCCTGAATTCAAATTAAGAATTATAAAGTTCAATTGTCTAATTGCATACGGTGTTCCATGTGATATTTTGTAGTTCAGATTTGTAGCAGGGGAACACATCACACAGTAAACAAGACTTCACAAGTTGGTGGGCCGGAGACTGCCTTCCCCTAGACTAATGCTACCGGAGGCTCGTCTGGGGTTGATTTAGTTGGATACTGTGTGATTGCTCTGAGCATTGAACCAGTGGGTTGTGCGTTTAAGTCCGTGCTGGTATGGATGCTACCAGGGTGGAGCAGTGGTGTGCCTCCATGGAGTTACCGGTAACTAATGTGTGCATGTTAAGTGCGGTAGACATTGGTACTCTGGATGAATTGTTAATTCACCTGTTAAGTACTGTTAAAGTTGTCAGCAAAGTTATGATTGTGGGTCAGAGGTTTGATAAAGTGGCAGGCACAGACCTTGTTTTACTGGAGGCTAGCGCTGACATAACAGCAGTGGCACTGCCAGGTACTATCAGTGCCCCGGGTGAGGAGGGGCCGTGGGCTGTCCATACTTTCTGTAGCGGAGTGGGCTGAATCACAAGTCAAGTTTCCTGTAGCTAGGGACAGAGACTTCAAAGACAGAGTGCTATCGTTTCTGAGGATGAGGGGAAGGAGTGGTCAGATTTGGTATGTCTAATTGGTCCCCGTCACCCAGTGAAGAGTGAATGTTTTGAGTTGGCATCAGCCCTGACCTCTCTGGCGAATAAGTGGCCCAGTGCACAGGCAGAGTGCCCCCCCACCGCCCCTGGAAACTAAAAAATATTCTCTGGAATAAGAGGAACATGAGAGTTGGATGGCACAGACCTCTCAGTTGTTAGTTGAGTGGCAGTGCTCTGATGATGTAAAGTGACAGAGATTGGTTGAGAGCTTGAGGGGGTGGGCTGCTGATGCTATAAAAGCTGTGAAGTCCTGATACCCCCTAGCCAATGTGGCTGACTACATGGGAGCACTGGGAAAGGAATTTGGCATGACACGAAACACAATGGAGCTCATGGTGAGGTTTCAGAACATGCATTAGGAGAAGGGGGAGAAGCTTTCTGCCTACATTTTTCTGCTAGAGAGGCAGCTAAATTGCTTGTGCCCCCCCCCCCCCCCGTATGATGGGACTGATAGAGAAGCACACCCACCAAGGGGATAGACTACGTGGACGGCTCCGGGGGTGGCCGGTATTGTCTATTATAACTGTGGTGAAGAGGGACACTTCAGGCGGAATGTGAGTGGCAGGAAGCCCTTTGGAGAGTGAGCCCCTGGATATCTAAGCAGAGAGAGATGTCAGGAAACTTAGAGGAGATACAATGAGGGAATGGCCTGGTGTCTCGAGGGGAACACATTCCCAGCAATGCACCAAGGAACCCCCGAAAACAAAAGACCCTATTCCTGAAGGTATAGTGGGACAGTTCTCCAGTGTGTCACTATGGATAGAGGTTATTAATATTAAAGCCATACTCGACACCGGGTCTCAGGTGCTGTTGTTGTTCATTTTACAATCCGTATCTGACGCATTTGCTATTGACACCATTCAGGGCACTGCAAACCATACGGCAGTTATTTGTCAGTGCAGTTGGAGTTCTTGGAGGCCAATGTAGGAGGGCTTGAGGTTCTTGATACAGTGGCGCTGGTTTGTCTGGACCCTGTTGAGAAAGGCGGTGTTTCAGTTCTGGTGGGAACCAACATCTCTCTTGTGAGGAGGCTCATGGGGGCCTGTAAGGAGAAGGATGGGGAGGGCTTTCTGGAACACCCGGGATTTCAAGCTGCTTTTGAGAAAGTGTGTGGCTGTATTGGGCTGGATACCGACTTTAGATGAGGGACTGTGTGGTTCACCAGTCAAAGCCAATGATGGTATGGCCTGAGGAAGTAGCGAAAGTGATAGTGGACACTCCAGAAGACCAAGAGGGGGAGTCGGGAGTTCCTGCTGAGGTACTGGTGAGGCCCGAATTGCTGAAGCCCTTGGTCGTACAGGCGAGCAGGATGGAAGTGATTGTCAGGAACTCTACAAAGAGGGAGGTCACTTTCAAGTGGGGGTGCCCTTGGCACATTTGTTTCCAGTGACGGTAATGTCTAGCGTCCTGGTGAGAAAAGCAGGGGAGAAACCCTCTGTAAAGGGGAGAAAGTTGACTGCTGAGTCATTCAACTTCAGGGCTCCTCGGTACCTGCGAAACCTGTGGTGAATAGAGAAGATGTTGAAGCTGGAAGGTGTCTTTTCCACTGACGAGTTTGGTTTGGGTTGTTCCAAGAGCATTCACCACATTATCTGGGTCAGAGAGAGGTCGCGGAGACTGACCCCTGCAGAGGTGGAAGACTTTCAGCAGCATTTGTGTAAGTTGAAGGAAGCTGGGATCATCACTGAGTCGCAAAGCCCCTTTGTGTCCCCAGTAGTAGTGGCCTGGAAGGAGAATAGGAAGGTATGGATGTGTGTGGACTGCAGAACTCTGATCAGGCGTACTGTCTCTGCCCAGTATACGGTCCTGAGGGTTGAAGATCGTTGGCATGTCTGAGTGGTGCAAAGTGGTTCAGTGTGCTGGACTTGAGGAGTGGATATTACCAGATCCCCATGAGTGAGGCTGACAAAGAGAAGATGGTTTTTATATGTCCACTGAGTTTCTTCCAGTTTGAAAAGATGCCCCAGGGCATACTGGGAGCCCTTGTGTCCTTCCAGCGGGTCATGGAGAAAACAGCAGGGGATATGCACTTGCTTGAGATATTGGTGTAGCTGGATGACCTTATAGTGTTTTTGAGTCCACCTTGGAAGAACATAAAGTAAGGCTATTGAAGGTGCTGGGCCACCTGAAAGCTGAAGGATTAAAACTTTCCCTGGACAAGTGCCAGTTCTGCAAGACATCTGTTAACTATGTTGGACATGTAGTCTAATGGGAGGGAGTAGTTATGGATCTGTGTAAGTTAAAGGTGGTGACCGCATGTCTAAGGCTCCAGACTGTGAGCACTTTGCGCTCATTCCTCGGCTTCTCTAGTTACTATCAGAGGTTTGTGAAGGGCTAGGCAAAAGTGCATCACCCATTGAATCATCTTCTGTGTGGTTACCCTCCCTTGGGGAAGAAATGGAGGAGGACAAATGGAGAGGAGAGTAAAGAGTATCTTAGCCCTACAGAGCCTTTCGGACTGAGCTGGGAAGTGAAATGTGAAGAGTCCTTTCATTCGTTGAAGGAGATGCTGACCCAGGTGCCTGTGCTGGCTTTTGCAGACTCCCAATTGCCGTATGTACTGCATATGGATGCCAACAAAGAGGGTTCAGGGGGTGTCCTGTATCAGGATCAGAGTTACGGAACCAGATTCTATACCGGGTCACATCAGCTCTGACTGACCTCGGCATTCCCAGCTAGTTTTACCTGAGAAGCATTGGAGGAGTGTGTTGAAGTCACTTCATGATGATTCTGGACATTTGGGGTTGAAAAGACCTATGGATTGCTCAGAGACCAGTTTTACTGACCCCAAATGAAGCCAGAGGTTGAAGAAAACTGCAGGTTGTGCATTCAATGGAAAATGCTGCCTATGTGGGCAGCTCCCTGTCCCACTTGCAGAGTGCAGGGCTCCTAGACCTGGAGTGTATGGATTTCCTGTCAATAGAACCCGATGCTAACAACATGGTGACTGTTTTAGTCATCATGGACCACTACACCAGATTTGCGCAATCTTTCCCTACCAAGGATCAGTGGGTGTCCATGGTGATCAAAGAGTTATGGGAGAAATATTTTATTTATTATGGCCTTCCCAAGGCGGATACATAGTGATCAGGGACAGGATTTCGAGAGTAGGCTCATACATGAGTTCCTGAGCATGCTCGGAGTCGATCATCCTCAGGGTGATCTCTGCCTCAGAGATTTAATCGGACCTTTCAAGACATGCTTGGAGCCTTGTAAATCAGCAAGAAGAACAAATGGAGTCAACATGGAGTCAAGAATGTTGGCCTTTGTTACAAGGGGAATTGAATACAAGAGCAAGGATGTCCTTTTGCATTTGTACAGGGCCCTGGTGAGACCACACCTGGAATATTGTGTAGAGTTTTGGTCTCCAGGTTTAAGGAAGGACATTCTGGCAATTGAGGAAGTGCAGCGTAGATTCACTAGGTTGATTCCTGGGATGGCAGGGCTGTCTTACGCAGAGAGATTGGAGAGATTGGGCTTGTACACGCTGGAATTGAGGAGATTGAGAGGGGATCTGATTGAAACGTTTAAGATAATTAAAGGATTTGATAGGATTGAGGCGGGAAATATGTTCCAGATGTTGGGAGAGTCCAATACCACAGGGCATGGATTGAGAATAAGAGGTCAGTTATTTAAAACAGAGTTGAGGAAGAGCTTCTTCTCCCAGAGAGTTGTGGAGGTGTGGAATGCACTGCCTCGGAAGATGGTGGAGGCCAATTCTCTGGATGCTTTCAAGAAGGAGCTAGATAGATATCTGATGGATAGGGGAATCAAGGGATATGGGGACAAGGCAGGGACTGGGTATTGTTAGTGAATGATCAGCCATGATCTCAGAATGGCGGTGCAGACTTGAGGGGCCGAATGGTCTACTTCTGCACCTATTGTCTATTGTCTATTAACATATTGGACATCGGGTCCACTGCTACAACTGTACATGAAATGAAGCTACCGGGTACTTGCCATATCATCTGATGTTTGGGTGTGAGGCGAGGTTGCCCGTTGACTTTTGTTTTGAGACTGATAAGGGTGACCTACCACTGAATACTTACCTGAAGTATTTGTCGAATATGAGAAGGGAGCTGTAAAAGGCTTATGAATTAGCTGGGGTTGTGGCTGCCAAGTGGAATCAAAGAAATTAGAGGAGGTATGATCAAAAGTTGAGGTTCTCCAAACTGCTGCTGTGAAGTTTGGGGTTATCTGGGAAGCATAAATTAGCTGACCACTGAGCAGCTTCACCCTATGGGGTGGAGAGTCAGTTGCCAAACATACCAGCTTTTTAGATGAAACCAAAGGATGGGAATGGGCTCGTCAAGATTCTCCATCAGAACCACCTTCTGCCTCTAGGACAAGAGGTGCAGGTTGTGCAAGTGAAATCAGTGGGGGGCAGGGGTTGCTATCGGTGGACAGCCTGGGTATCAGCGCGACCTTGCAAGGAATGAGGCGGGGCTCAGCCAAAGGATAGAGGGGTCTGAGTTGCAAGACAGCAGGAGTGATAGACTGGGGGAGGCCTTGACCGGTAGGCCAGAAGTATCCCTAGTAGTGTCTGAACCTGAAGAGGTAGATGAGGGGGAACAGAATTAGGTGACCACGGGATAGCCTGGCCTACGTAGCACCAGGGGAACAGAGTGTGGCCCCTACCACTTTGGGGAGCTATATCATTGCCTCTTACACCTAGGTTGGATTTTGTGTTTTGCAGGAAGGGTCGGCAAACTACCTCAACATCATGAGGACATGATTAAATTTGGTGGGGGGAGAGTGTAATGCCCTGGGAAAGGGTTCACTGCTAATGTAATGGTTTCTCGGTAGCAGCAGTGTTTGGGTTATGCCTAGAGATAGCAGGGAATTTGGAATATACACTATCCAATGAGGGGAGTGTTGTTTCTTCCTTGTGTGTCTGAGAAGAGATATTCGTGGTCTTTTGTCGGGGAGGGATGAAGAGACAAGACATGAGAGGAGCGAGCTGGTAGGCCGCAGGATGGAGTGGACTTGATGTGAGGTTCCGGGAGTCGATGACACTCTGAGGAAATCGATGGGGGCCAAATGGACAGCAAATCATAAGCTCCAATGTGCATAATAGACTGTGCACAAAATGTGCCCTTTTTCTTTTTGCTTTCTAAAGTCAAATTAAGAATTATAAAGCTCAATTGTTTAATTGCATACAGTGTACTGTCTGAAATTTCATGGTACAGATTTGTGACAGGGTAACATCATGCAGCATCTACACAAATGAGATTTCACAAGTCTGGAGGAGCCAGAGACTGTCTTCTCCTAGATTAAGACCGCCGGCCAAACCTGTGGGTTACACATGTTATCATCAGCTCATGTTTGGACAGTTTCCAGTTAACTGTGACTCTTCTGTGACATTTTGACAATCAATATGTTTTGCTGCCATTTAACATTTTCCTACATAGAAAATATATACACCAAGTCTGCATTTAGAAAATAATGATCTATAACTGTTCTAACTCAGACATCCCACCTCTCCTGCAAGTTCTGGGAGTCTCCTGCAAATTGATAGCAGCACCCTGATGCCCGCAAATTATATACAATATCCCGGAAATCGATTTTTTTGAGAGTGGAAGAGCGGGAGCATGAGGGTGAGGGTGAGATGTGAGTTTAACAGGTGTCATTCATTCAATAGCATAGCTAACATTATTTAAACTAGCTGGCTAGCTGCGAAGGAGCCACTCTATTGCAGACATTCCACCTCTCCCGCAAATTGATGGTGCTACCTCCCTGAAATGAGTTTTTGCAGGGCGGGATGTCTGCTAACTTTAAGTTTATCCTGGAGCATCAGAAGTGAAGAGTTTCATTAAAACTTTAGAAATTTTGGACCAACACTAGTTGCCAAGTTCCTATTCACATAGTGTGTTGAAATAACTAGCGAGTTTAGATTTTAAAGTCTCTGAGGTAGTGCTTTCCCCTTATATTCCTTCTTCAGCTTTCCTGCCTATCCCCTCCCCCACCCCTGATCTTTCCCCTTACTGGTTTTTCCCCTGGCACCTACCAGCCTTCTCCTTCCCCCCCCCCCACCTTCTTTATAGGGCCCCTGCCCCCTCCCTCTTCAGTCCTGACGAAGGGTCTCGGCCCGAAATGTTGAATTCTCGTTTCCATAGATGCTGCCTGACCTGCCTGAGTTCCTCCAGCGTGTTATACGTAGATAGTTTGTTCCATGTGTCCACAATGTGCTGTGTAAAGAAATACTTCCTGATGTTAGTCTGAAATCTTCCTTTAACCAGTCTCCACCTATGGGCCTGTGTCCTTGGTGATGGATTAATTTTGAAGTAACACCTGGCATCCACCTTAATGATATTGAACATTTCTATCATGTCTCCTCACATTCTATGTCTATGTAGGTTAAAAAGTTTTAATTCTTTCAACCTTTCTTCATAGCTCATATGCTGTAGACCTGGAATGAGTCTTATCACCCTTCTCTGAACTTTCTCCAGTACCTTCACATCCCTCACAAAATATGGAGACCAAAACTGTACACAGTGCTCGAGGTGTGGCCTCACAAGCACATTAAACAGTTTAAGGAGAATGTCTCTAGACATGAACTCCACTGAGCACACTACATAGCCCAACATTCTGTTAACCTTCCGCGTCACTTCTGTGCATTGTCTAGACCAGGGGTCAGCAACCTTTACCACTGAAAGAGCCACTTGGACCCGTTTCCCACAGAAAAGAAAACACTGGGAGCCTCAAAACCCGTTTGACATTTAAAATGAAATAACACTGCATACAACGTTTTGTTTTGCCTTTATGCTATGTATAAACAAATTATAATGTGTTGCATTTATGAAATTGATGAACTCCTGCAGAGAAAACAAAATTACATTTCTGCATGCAACAAAAACATTTTGAACTCCGAAAAAAAGATGTTGGGTTGAAGGTTACTTTTAAGTAAAATACTCAACGTCTATTTGAGTCCTTCTTGTATTTATGAAAAACGCCAAATTTAAATTTGCCGCCAGCAGCAAACCAAAAATAACGTCAGCCAGCTGTCAACCTGAAAAATAAAAGGACTATTTCACTGAACAATGAAAACATATGAATATACGTAAAATAATAGGCAATTAAAATATTTATCATACTTGGTCAGGTTGACTCACACCTGACAATGCAGTCGTATTCAGTAGGGATGGATCGATGCTTAGGGGAGTGACCGGGAAGGATAATGTGTTTTTTTCCTCTCTGAACTCACAGAAGCGTTTCCCAAACGATGTTTGCATTGCGATGATTGCAGAATGTAAATACTCTGAATTTATCATGTCGTGACCTTGTTTGAACTCTCTCAAATTGGGGAAGTGAGACAATGTGCCTTTCTGTAAATCTCTGGCAAGCACTGTCAACTTGCGCTCGAATGCCAAAACATCCTCCAACATGTGCAGGGCTGTACGTCCTTACCCCTGAAGAGCTGTGTTCAGCGTGTTCAGGTGCGCTGTCATGTCTACCATGAAGTGTAGCTTTCCCAGCCACTCTGGCTGTTCCAGCTCAGGAAAGGTGAGTCCTTTGCTGCCCAGAAAAGTTTTCACTTCTTCCAGACACGCGACAAAGCGTTTCAGCACCTTCCCTCTGGACAGCCAGCGATAAAAACACGTTGTAGCGGTGTGCTACACGCAGTCAGTAAACTGCAGTCAAAGATAGCTTTATTCGAACTAAACAGCCTTGCTTTTAAGCCTCCCTCAACCCGCCCCCCATGGGCGCGGATGCTGCAAAAGACACGTACTCACAAACCCCTGTAGGCTATCTCCCTTAGCCTGAACGCTGGCTAATTGTGAGCCGGTTCGGATGTGTCAGGAAATGGGTCACCACAACGTCTTATTTAGATTGTACAAGATCACCATAATCTTCAAATTTAGAATTACATTTCAAAAACTAACAAACTAACATAAAATACATTTTAATTAAATATTGACCAATTATTTCCCAAAGCAACAGGGAGCCGCCGCACAGACGTAAAAGAGCCACATGTGGCTCCGGAGCCGCGGGTTGCCGACCCCCGGTCTAGACGTTGATAGTGATGAGTCTACCTGGACGCCCAAATCCTTCTCATACAGTGCACTTTTTACTCCAGAACTCCCCCACCATTGCATATTTATCTAATACTTCTACTCCCTGTATCTAATACTTTACATTTACTTATGTTAAATTTCATCCACCATTTATTCACCATATCTGGATTTTGTTTAGATCTAACTGTATTGATTCTGTTTCCTGAATGTTATCAGCCTATCCCCTTAGCTTTGTGTCATTGGCAAACCTTACTAGTTTATTTATCAAAATCATCAATGTAAATTAAAAACAACAGCTGCCCCCAAATATGATCCTGCAGAACCCCACTTTTAACATCTTCTAGGAGTGAGGTGACAGTTCTTTTTAGAATGGTGTTTTGATGGATCAATGAAAGCAATTATGATATGAACAACTTATATCAGAATGATCAATTTCTTAACCTCCTGATGTCTAACACATTACAGAAAATCATAATGCAATAAAATAGTTTGAAATCTGAACTGCATGAACGAATGAGTTGAAATACAATGGTTTTCTCTGATAGAATGGTGCCAACATTTAAGCCATTAATCAGGTCTGTGGGTTGTAATTAAGACACTTTTGTGCTAACTTGTGTGACAAATGCTTCTGAAGCAGTGTAGTCATCCTCCAGCCGCTTGAAGCAACTGGAAAATATTTAATGTCTTGCACTGCATTACCGCCACAAAACAACCATTTCATGACGTATGTCTGTGATAATAAATCTGATTTAGACAAAGGCACAAAATATAATTGACATTAAGCAAACAATCGTATATCTGATGCTCATGTAAATTGTCTTGTTTTGTATAACATTCCCTTTGTTTCTGAAAGCTGAGAGACTGATCAATAGTTATGTACATGACTGGCATGTTAATCGACCATTGGTTCATTAGCTCAGTAGGTTCTGCGTTTGTCTTTTTTGGAAGTAGAAGGTGCCATCTCATGCACTATATTAAGCTTTCTGTAAATAATCCTGAAGACCATAATTTTATGCCAGGGCTTTCTCTGAGGGTTCACACTGTGACATTGTGGGCCATCCAAGCCTGTATCAGTTACCTCTGGGTTATACTTTGATCCTTTCTTTAAAAAGCTTCTTGCTAAAAGATTCAAGGAAAATTAAATGTAGCTGTTTAAACCTCTTTAAAATATACCATGAAAATACTTGGCAGAAAATTATCTGCTTTTAATCTATTATCTATTTATCTACTTTTGAGAGTCTATTCACTTTTGTTATGTACAGAGAGGCAGCAACCAGTTTATTTACATGATGGCTTTACAGATGCTAGTGGGGTGAATCAGTTATCAATCTGCCTTGTGGTACTGTTGGCTGAGTGAAGAATATTAATGTAGATACCTGCTCATCTTCCAATGTTCTGATGAATGGTCCCTGGCCTGTATTGCTGAGTTTTTCCTGCATTTTCTGCTTTTAGCTCAGATTTCAAGCATTTGCATTTTTTAAAAAAATTTTGGTTTTCAGTTTTGCCTCATCAGAAAAACAGCATTTTCATATTTTCATTGATATATCAAATGTAGTTGCATATCAATCAGCCATATAACTTTGAAGGGCCCATTCAGCCTTTAAGTCAAGCCTCACAAATTCATTTCACAACAACATGATGCTGCTGCACCTTATAAGGTTGCTAAGAACTTTTCTGGGAGACTTGAACGATCAATGCTGATTTATGAACAGATTTGAGCTGTGACGACAACTTCCATTTCACTTTTCATCTTGCACATTAGAGTGTTTAGGTTTCAGAACATTGATAGATTTCCACTAGATTTTGCTTTTTCAATGATGCTTTGACTCTCTTGCACCATCACCATTGTGGAAATCTAAAACTATGTAGTAATCATCAGTGGGGATTTTAAACTCATTCATTGCTTTGAATTTGCCATATGAGCTTATTCACAATTGCAATACTTTGCTCTGCTTCTTGGCCAGTCACATGCTTCAGGAAGTGAGGCGTGGTGTATGGTGAAGAGCAGTAATCAGAGATGAAAAAAACTAGCAATCAGAAGAGATGTATCCATCTATAATTGAATGATAACCTGAGGACAGGAATTACAGATTTTGCAGAGGAATTTCTGATATCTCTGAAATCAGAATTTGCCATCCAGAGCATGGCTTTTCAGCCATTGAATAAGACTGGCCACTAAAGAATAATCATATAACCTTACAACATAAGCAGGAGTCCATTCAGCCCATCAAGTTTATGCGAGTTCTCAGAGCCAGCCCATCAATCTCACTCCGGCATTTATTTTCCTCTAACCTTTTCACTCTCATATGCCCATTACACCTCCCTGATTGTCCCACCATGAGGCGAGGAAGGGAGGAGCGGTGGTTGGAATTTACAAACTGCCACTCAGTATGTCTCTACAATACGGGAGGAAATGAAAGCACTCAGGGAAAACCAACAGAGAGCACTGAATCAAAGTTACTGTTCTGGAGTGCGAGACAGCTGCATCAAGTGCAGTGCCACCCGAAGATGACAGCAAGTTCAGAATCAGAATCAGGGTTATTATTACCAACATCTGATGTGAAATTTGTTAACTTAACAGCTGCAGTTCAATGCAATACATAATCTAGCAGAGTAAAAAATAATAATAAAATAAAAAATTATAAATACATAAATGAACAAGTAAATCAATTATGTATACTCAATAGATTTAAAGAAAATGTGCAAAAACAGAAATACTGCATATTATAAAAAAGTGAGGTAGTGTCCAAAGATTCAATGACCATTTAGGAATCAGATGGCAGAGGGGAAGAAGCTGTTCCTGAATTGCTGAGTGTGTGCCTTTAGGCTTCTGTACCTCCTACCTGATGGTAACAGTGAGAAAAGGGCATGGTCTTGGTGCTGGATGTCCTTAAGAATGAATGCTGCCTTTCTGAGACACTGCTCCCTAAAGATGAACTGGGTACTTTTTAGGCTAGTACCCAAGATGGAGCTGGCAAGATTTGCAACCTTCTGCAGCTTCTTTCGGTCCTGTACAGTAGACCCTCCACACAAGACAGTTCTGCAGCCTGTCAGAATGCTCTCCATGGTACAACTAAGATAAGGGAAATAGTGTGGGTGCTTAGGGAGTACCTCTGTGAGTTGGGGACAGTTAACAAAAGACAGACGAAACTGCAAAAAATGGTTAACAAGAGGATTATTTCTGTAACCTAAAAGGTTGAGGATGAATGAACCCCTGCTCTTAAAACTACCAATAATCTGAAAATTCTGTAAAAATGACTGAAGATAAAATTTTTACACAAATCTGCGGCAGTTTCAATTGTCTTTTTGAAGTAGGCTTTAAAGGACAAAGATTCCTTTGTCAACAGGATGGGCACAAGAGAACTGTTAAATTAACTCGAGTGGGCCAGAAGGGCTTGTTCCATTCTGTATCACAAAATAAAATATAGATTAAAAAAAAGACTGATAGCCTGATTCATATATCACTCTTCCCTTTCCAACGTTTTTGTGTGAAATGTTTTACTCGTAAAATATCAACAATACTGAATTTTAATCAAAAATAGTTTATTTTATTTTCCCCTCTATTCCATCAACTGCCTCCTGATTCTACCAGTCTAATACACAATAGGGGCAATTTACAATGGCAAGTTGACCTGCCAAACACATCTGGGATGAAGTCAGAGCATCTGGAGAAAGCCATGGCAGCAACAGAGGTGGAAGCAGGGCCACCAGAGTGATGGGGTAGCAGCTCTTTAACTGTGCCACTTTGCCACCATAAATTCTTCTCCAGGTCTCCAAGCTCTTTTTTTATACCAGCTTTACCTACAAAGAATCATTGGATATAGTTTCTGGTTAGTTACAGAGCTGACAGAATAAGATATTTAATGTATTCTGTTGAAGAGACGGCATTCACTGGTGGCTTTCAAGCTTGTGCACACTTTTAAGGTAATACTATTACCCTATTGAACCCAATATTGGAAATATATATTAATTATTCTTAGGTTTCTCTGTCCAGCGGCAGCCAGCCTTTTTTGCCAAGTTCAGCTTTCTAAACACAATAGCTGTGTGCTTCTAAAGATCAAATGGTTGTTCTTGAGTAAGTTACAAGTCCACCAATATTCTTCTTATAGTAAATGTGAGCGAGTCTTCAGTTCTTAACTTAAACGTCAAGCAGCTTTGCAAACAAACAGCACTGTGTATAGAGCAGATTTACCAGCTCAGAGCACAAGGCTAGCTGCTCAAGAGATGCAGTGTAAGACAATGTTAAGTGGTATACGTCAAATCAGACAACACTGGCTAAGGGGGAAGTATACCTTTAAACAGTGTTTTGGGCTATTGGTCAAGATGCCACCTGTGTACAATGCTCCTTTGGTTGATATCTTCTGGAGAGATCATAAAACCATAGAATTCACTTCTTGTATGTGCTTTTAATACTTGTTTTTTTTATCTTGGATATGATTTTGGAACAATTGGAGCCTGTAATTTGCTGTTTGGAGATCATTTGGATCTTCCAGTGCTCTGTGGTCCCCAAACAGTCTCCAGAGGCAGAGGTAGTGTGTGCAAACCTCATGGCACACAGAATGTGAGTCGATATGAAACTCTATTTTACTGAGAAAAGCTTTCATTTAAAACAATTAAATGAAATTAAAACAATGAAATATCAAGGCAAATGTGAAAGTTTGGAGTTTGTTTGGGGGCTGCAGTGCTCTGCAGTCTCCAAGAGGATTCCGGGAGACAGAGGCAGTCAGTGCAAACTTTGTGGTGAGAAAACTGTGGGATGGGGCGCAAGCCATTGTTTGACTCCATTCCACTGATTAAAGCTTGTATTGTTGGCCAATTAAATCAACAAGGCAAGTGCAGAGGGTGAGCACCGGCTGTGCGTGATCTGCTACAGAGAGGAAAAGGTCTGCCGCTGAGCATGAAGAGCTTTCCCCAGGGTTTTCTGTGTTTTGGATGTGGACATGGCTTTTTTTCAGTCTTACAGCATTTTTTATTTTCTGTGTTCTTTTGCCCAATATTTCTCTTTTTTTGTTTGTTGGGGGGGGGGCGGGATTTGTGGGTCAATGTGCCTGTTCCATTTTGTTCATGATTTTGTGCAGGAGGAGGGATTTGGGGGTTGATGATCGTTCTGCATTTCTTTTGTTTCTTTCTTGACTTCATGGCTACCTGAGAAAAATAAGTTGTATATTTTGATAATAAATGAACTTTTGAAGTTATTTAGTTCAAGGAAACTTGCAGGGCAGATTGATGCTATCACATAGCACATCAAATAGCTGATCTAATAATAACTGGAAAGTTTGTGTGTACTCAAAGAATCAACTTACAGCATTGATTGTGGGTATCGGGAACTTTGTCTCCAGAAGCTTTTAGATTACCTGTGTGAAAAGTTATCTGAAAAATATCATGTGTGCAAAGTCACCAAAGTTGCAAACAAACTGTATAAGCATATGGAGTAGTCAGGCTCACGAGAAATAGTTAAGGAACATGACAGAATGGCAGAAACATAGAATGAACTAGAATCCATTTCTCTGCTTTTGATTTCTGCGATAGGCGATTCATTCATCTGCAACTCGTTGGTATGTCTTTTTAGCTTATAGGAATTGTACCTATGTTTTGGAAATGATTGTGTTTTAGAAATGGTTCATAATTTGGAAATCTTTTAGTATTAAATGTGTTCTAAGAATTCTATCTAGCTTTAAACATGTATCACTAAAATTTCCATTTGTTAGATGGAAATGTCTCTTCCTTGGTGGGGTAGGGCAGACCCACCACTTGAATTGTGGGCATTGGCAAGTAAACTCACAATGGAGAATAAACAGAGAAGTGAACTAGTCTTTGAAGAGTAGATTACTACAGTATAACCTCCCTTCAGTTAGGGTATCCATAGCTATCAAAATCAGAAAGGGCTTAAAGTCTTCATTTGAATTTAGAACTTCATGGCCAGCAACCCCAATACCATCACACAACAGCTAGAATAAGGTAGAACAATAACAATACAGAATACAGTTAAAATCTGCCAAAAATGCAGAGTACGTAAATGATAAAGTGCAAGATCAGAACGAGATAGACTGTGAGAACAAGAAACAAAGCTATACTTGGCAAATGCTGCTTTTAATTTTGATAATGAAAACATTATTATTTTAAAATGATAAGACATAGGAGCAGAATTAGGAATGGCATTCAGCCCATCATTTGTGATTTATTATCCCTCTCAACCCTTTCTACTCTCTTCTCCCCATAACCATTGACACTCTGATTAATCAAGAACCTATCAACTTCCTTTTTAAAAGTACCCAATCACTTGGCCTTGACAACCATCTACATGCTGGCTAAGAAAAATTCCTTCTCATCTCTGTTCTAAATGGATGTTTATCTATTCTGAGGCTGTGTCCTCTGGTCCTTGACTCACCCACTATAGGAAGCACCTACTCCAAATCCACCTTATCTAGGCCTTTCAATATTTGTTAGGTTTCAGTGAGATCCCCTCTTATGCTTCTAAACTTCTTCAAATACAGGCCCAGTGTCATCAAATGGTCCTCATACATTAAGCTCTTCATTCCCAGAATCATTCTTATGAACAAAATCACATGCACAGTGACCATGCACAGAATCGTCCTCAAAATCCTCTCCAATGCAAACACATCTTTTTTTTAGATACAGGGCCCAAAACTGCTCACAATACTCTAAATGCGGTCTGATCAATTCCTTATAAAACTTCAGTATTACATCCTTGCTCATATATTCTAGTCCACTTGAATTGAATGCTAACATTTCATTTGCCTTCTTCACCACAGACTCAACCTACAAACTAACCTTTAGGGAGTCCTGCACACGGACTCCCAAGTCCCTTTGCATCAATGATTTTTGAATTTTCTCCCCTTAAGAAAATAGTGAACACTTTTATTGCTTCTACTGAAGTGCATGACCATATAATTCCAGCTGCCACTTCTGGATTTAGTGTTATGTAATGAACAGGATTTGATAAGCAATCTTGCAGTAAGGGAGCCATTAGGAGGTAGCGATCATAATATGATAAGTTTTTATCTGCAATTTGAGAAGGATAAGGGCAGCTCAGAGGTGTCAGTGTTGCAGTTGAACAGGGGAAACTATGGAGCCATGAAGGCGGAGCTAGCCAAAGTTGATTGGACGGATATCCTAGCAGGAAAGACAGTGGAACAGCAACGGCAGGTATTCTTGGGAATAATTCAAAAGGTGCAAAATCAGTTCATCCCTCAGAGAAGGAAGAATTCAAAGGGGGGAAAGGGGCCACAGTGGTTGACAAAGGAAGTCAGAGATTGCATAGCATTAAAAAAAGGAAGTATGACAGAGCTAAGGTGAGTGGGAGGACAGATGATTGGGAAGTTTTTAAGGAACAACAGAACTTAACTAAAAAGACAATACCGGGAGAAAAATTGAGGTACGAACGCAAGCTAGCCAGGAATAAAAAGGAAGATAGCAAAAGCTTTTTTAGGTATGTGAAGAGAAAGAAGATAGTTAAGAACAGTGTTGGGCCCTTGAAGAATGAATTGGGTGAAATTGTTATGGGAAACAGAGAAATGGCAGAAGAATTTAATGAGTACTTTAGATCTGTTTTCACTAAGGAAGACACAAGCAATCTCCCAGATGTATGGATGGGCCAAGGACATAGGGTAACAGAGGAAATAAAACAGATTGACATTAGGAAGGAAACGGTGATGAGAAGACTGATGGGACTGAAGGCTGACAAATCTCCAGATCCAGATGGTCTGCATCCTCGAGTACTAAAGGAGGTGGCCCTGGAAATTGCGGATGCATTGGTAATCATTTTCCAATGTTCCTTAGATTCAGGATCAGTTCCTGAGGATCGGAGAATGGCTAATGTTATCCCACTTTTTAAGAAAGGAGGGAGGGAGAAAACAGAGAACTATCGACCTGTCAGCCTGACATCGGTGGTGGGGAAGATGCTAGAGTCCATTATTAAGGATGAAATAGTGGCATATCTAGATGGCAGTGATAGGATTGGGCCAAGCCAGCATGGATTTACCAAGGGTAAATCATGCTTTACTAATCTGTTGGAGTTTTTCGAGGATGTAACCAGGAAGTTAGATGGGGGAGATCCAGTGGATGTAGTGTACCTCGATTTTCAGAAGGCATTTGATAAGGTCCCACATAGGAGATTGGTGGGTAAAATCAAAGCTCAGGACATTGGGGGGAAGACATTGACATGGATAGCAAACTGGTTGGCAGATAGAAAGCAAAGGGTAGCGGTGAATGGGTGTTTCTTGGAATGGCAGGTGGTGACTAGTGGGGTGCCACAGGGCTCGGTATTGGGACCACAGCTGTTTACAATTTACGTCAACGATTTAGATGAAGGCATTGAAAATAACATCAGCAAATTTGCTGATGATACTAAGCTGGGTGGCAGTGTGACATGTGATGAGGATGTTACGAGAATTCAGGGTGACTTGGATAGGCTGGGTGAGTGGGCAGATACTTGGCCGATGACATTTAATGTGAATAAGTGTGAGGTTATCCAATTTGGGAATAAGAACAGGAAGGCGGATTATTATCTGAATGGTGTAGAGTGAGGTAAGGGAGAAATTCAAAGAGATCTAGGAGTCCTTGTTCATCAGTCACTGAAGGTGAATGAGCAAGTGCAGCAGGCAGTGAAGAAGGCTAATGGAATGTTGGCCTTCATTACAAAGGGAATTGAGTACAAGAGCAAGGAAATCCTCTTGCATTTGTACAGGGCCCTGGAGTATTGTGTACAGTTTTGGTCTCCAGGGTTAAGGAAGGACATCCTGGCTGTAGAGGAAGTGCAGCGTAGATTCACGAGGTTAATTCCTGGGATGTCTGGACTGTCTTACGCAGAGAGGTTAGAGAGACTGGGCTTGTACACGCTGGAATTAAGGAGATTGAGAGGGGATCTGATTGAAACATCTAAGATTATTAAGGGATTGGACAAGATAGAGGCAGGAAATATGTTCCAGATGCTGGGAGAGTCCAGTACCAGAGGGCATAGTTTGAGAATAAGGGGTAGGTCATTTAGGACAGAGTTAAGGAAAAACTTCTTCTCCCAGAGAGTTGTGGGGGTCTGGAATGCACTGCCTCGGAAGGTAGTGGAGGCCAATTCTTTCAAGATTGCTTTCAAGAAGGAGCTAGATAGGTATCTTATGGATAGGGGAATCAAGGGATATGGGGACAATGCAGGAACCGGGTATTGATAGTAGTTAATTCGCCATGATCTCAAAATGGCGGTGCAGGCTCGAAGGGCCGAATGGTCTACTTCTGCACCTATTGTCTATTGACTTTGCCCTTTATCCCATCTGTCCAAACCTTTCTGCAGACTCCCTGCCTCCACAACACTACCTGCCCCTCCAGCTATCTTTCTATTATCTGCAAACTTGGCCACAAAGCCATTATTTCTATCATCCAACTTGTTGACACTTAACCTGAAAAGAAGTGGTGCCAGTACCGATCCCTGCAGATCTACTTATCACTGGCAGCCAGTCCGAGGCCTTCTTTATTCTGATGTTTTGCCTCCTACCAATCAGCCAATCTCCTATCCACACTAATAACTTTCCTGTAATATCATGAGCTCTTAACATGTTAAGTAGTAACATGTGTGGCAACGTCAAAGGCCTTCTGAAAATCCAAGTAAAGAACATCCCCTGACTGTCCTTTATCTATCTTGCCTGTTATTTTCTCAAAGAATTCCAACAGATTTGTCAGCAAAGTTTCCCCTTAAGGAATGCTGACAATAATGCTGACTTTGGCCTACTTTATCATGCACCTCCTAGTACCCTAATACTTCATCCTTAATAGTAGATTTCAGCATCTTCTTAACCAATGGAGTCAGGCTAACTGGCCTATAATTTTCTTTTCTCTGTCTCCCTTCCGTCTTAAAGAGTGAAGTAACATGAAAAGGTTAGATAGAGCTCTTAAAGATAGCGGAGTCAATGGATACGGGGAGAAGGCAGAAACGGGGTACTGATTGTGGATGATCAGCCATGATCACATTGAATGGCGGTGCTGGCTCGAAGGGCCGAATGGTGTACTCCTGCATCTATTGTCTATTGTCTATTTGAAAATTTCCAGTCAGCAGGAACCATACCAGAATCCAGTGATTCTTGAAATATCATTACTCAAGTCTCTACAATCTCTTCAGCCACCTCTTTCAGAGCCTGAGGTGTCAATCTGGTCCAGGTGACTAATCTATTAAACCTTTCAGCTTCCCAATCACCTTCTCCTTAGTAATGACAATGGCACTCACTTCTGCCCCCTGACATTTTGAATTTCTGGCATTCTGCTAGTGTCCTCCACAGTGAAAAGTGACGCAAAATACTTATTAAGTTCATCTACTATTACTTTGCCCCCATTACTACCTCTTCAAAGTAATTTTCCAGTGGTTCAGTATCCACTTTTGCCTCTCTTTACATATCTGAAAAAATCTTTAGGTATCCTCTTTGATAATTCTGGCTAGCTTAATGTCATATTTCATCTTTACTCTCCTTATGCATTATTTTAGTTGCCTTTTATTCATTTTTGAAAGCTTCCAAACCCTCTAACTTCCTACTTATTTTTGCTATATTATATGCCCTCTCTTTTTTATGCTGTCTTTGACTTCCCTTGTCAGCCATGGCAACCTTTGTAGAATACTTCCTCAAGTATTCCTCCATCTTCTGAAATGAACCCCAGAAACTCCAGCCATTCCTGTTCTGCCATTGTTCCTGTTAGTGTATCCTTCCAATCTACTTTGGCCGGCTATTCATTCATGTCTCTATAATTCCCTTTACTCCACTGTAATATGGATACATCTGACTATTTCTCTCTCTCAAACAGCAGGGTGAATTCTATCATATTATTATCACTACTTTCCAAGGGTTGCTTTATCTTAAGCTCCCTAATCAAATCTGGTTCACAGATCTATAGAGTCTCTCAAAAGCAGAGGTGGAGGACTATGCCTAATAATCAACTCTTCTTAGTGCAAAAATATATCAGTGGTGTCCCAATTCCACTCACCAGACCTGGAATACCTAGCAGTAAACTGCCATCCTTTTTACCTACCACAGGAGTTCTCTGGGGTCATTTTGGTAGCAGTTTACATTCCACCTCAGGCCAATGTCAAGCAGGCTTTAGAGGATCTGAACAATGGGATCAACATATATGAAACAGCGTACCCGAATGCCTTTACCATCGTTTTGGGAGATTTTGACCAGGTCCGTCTGAAAAAAATCACTAAGCAACTACCATCAACAAATCACTTACAATACCAGAGGAAGCAACTCACTGGACCATCGCTACAACAACAACAACAATGTCTACCATGCTATTCCATGTCCTCACTTTGGGAAGTCTGATCACCTAGTTGCACTTTTACTACCTGAGTATAGGCAGAGACTGAAGACTGCAGCACCAGTAGTAAGGATCAAGATAGTATGGACAAGGGAAGCACAGGAGCACCTACAGGACTGCTTTGAATCGGTGGACTGGACTGTGTTCAGGGATTTATCTTCGAACCTGGATGAGAATGCTGCAGTTGTTACCAGCTTCATTAAAACCTGTGTGGATGAGTGCGTGCTCACAAAGACTTACTGTACACTCCCAAACAAAAAGCCACACACAATACAGGCCCTTCAGTCCACAATGCTCTGCTGAACATGTACTTACTTTAGAAATTATCTAGGGTTACCCATAGCCCTCTATTTTCCTAAGCTCCGTGTACTTATCCAGGAGTCTCTTAAAAGACGCCATTGTATCCACCTCCACCACCATCACTGGCAGCCCATCCCACACACTCATCACTGGCTGCATAAAAAACTTACCTCTGACATCTCCTCAGTACCTAATTCCAAATACCTTAAAATTGTGTCCTCTTGTGTTAGCCATTTCAGCCCTGGGGAAAAGCCTCTGACTATCTACATGATCAATGCCTCTCATCATCTTATACACCTCTATCAGGTCACATCTCATCCTCCATCACTCCAAAGAGAAAAGGTCGAGTTCACTCAACCTATCCTCATAAGACATGCTCCCCAATCCAGGCACCATCCTTGTAAATCTCCTCTGCACCCTTTCTATGTTTTCCATATCCTTCCTGTGGTGAGGAGACCAGAACTGAGCACAGTACTCCAAGTGGGGTCTGACCAGGGTCCTATGTAGCTGCAACATTACCTCTCAGCTCCTAAATTCAATTCCATGGTTGATGAAGACCAATACACCGTATGCCTTCTTAAGCACATAGTCAACCTGCACAGCAGCTTTGAATGCCCTATGGACTGGGACCCCAAGATCCCTCTGATCCTCCACACTGCCAAGAGTCTTACCATTAATACTATATTTTGCAATCATACTTGACCTACCAAAATGAACCACCTCACACTTATCTGGATTGAACTCCATCTGCCACACCTCAGCCCAGTTTAGCATTCTATCGATGTCCTGCTGTAACCTCTGACAGCCCCCCACATTATCCAGAACACCCTCAACCTTTGTGTCATCAGCAAATTTACTAACCCATCCCTCTACTTCCTCATCCAGTCTATTTATAAAAATCACGAAGAGTAGGGGTCCCAGAACAGATCCCTGAGGCACTCCTCTGGTCACTGACCTCCTTGCAGAATATGACCCATTTGCAACCACTCTTTGCCTTCTGTGTGCAAATCAATTCTAGATCCACAAAACAACTCAATATGTCTCGCATGGAATACCTTATCTAATGCCTTGCTGAAATCCATATAAATCACATCTAATGATCTACCCTCAACAATGAGTTTAGTCACATCCTCAAAAAATTCATTCAGGCTCGTAAGGCACGACCCACCTTTGATAAAGCCATGCTGTCTATTGCTAATCATATTATGCCTCTCCAAATGTTCATGAATCCTGCCTCTCAGGATCTCTTCCATCAACTTACCAACCACTGGAGTAAGACTCACTGGTCTATCATTTCCTGGTCTATCTTTACTCCCTTTCTTGAATAAAGTAACAAAATCTGCAACCCTCCAATCCTCCGGAACCTCTCCTGTCCCCATTGATGATGCAAAGATCATTGACGATATAAAGACTCTAGCAAATTGCTATGGATTTCCCATGAATACCAATCTGACTAGTTGTATCCCCACCTGGTATGGAAGTGTCAATTAACAGATTTTTAAGGGGCTTTAGACAATTGTAAACTCAGCCAGCTCCATCATGGTTATTGGCCTCTCAAAAGCTGGTCCCTCTGAAAGGTGGTATCCAATGTGAAGGACCCTCACCATTTGGTACGTGTCCTCTTTTCATTACAACAATCAGGAAAGACAAACAGATCTAGTTCTAAGTTAAAAACTAATTTGAGCTTTGAGCTTGAAGACTGATGTTCATTATTTTGAGAAGTTTCTTCCTCTATGCCGTCAAGTCTCTGAAAAGTCATTGAAGTTATGAATGCCACTCTTAAACTATCTGTTTATTCATGCTTTTTTGTAAAGTATTTTTTAATGTCTTGCACTATACTGCTGCCACTAAATAAAGAATTTCATGACTCACATCAGTGACGATAAACATGGTTCTGATTTTGATTCATTAATAATTGAGTGCTCCATGTAATATATCAATATGTACTGTTGTATTTGTGAAAGTCATTATTTTTCTTAAAGAATGCTTCGGTTAGAGCTTACCTCTTTTCAGTTCTTTGCCTCTCTCTGGTATTCACTACTCTCTTGTAAAGAAGTAAAGAACAGAGCATGAATTGTTATATGTTATATAGATACATAGGTAGATAAATATATAGATTAGATATCTGGATAGATAGATAGATACCATTGTTTGTGGTAACAATGAGGAAACAGCATTATGTTATATAAAATTAAGTTAAATATCAGTATAAATCAGACAGATTAGACAAATGGATTGAGAAAATTGTACAGACCAAAGAATGGTATATGGTATGTAGAGGAAGTGCAGGCTAAAGTGGATCAAAACAAATCTGCAGATCAGGTGATAATTTGTTTTTTATTGCTTTGATTTTTAAACAAATTTTAGCCCCAGTTTCAACACATAATTACGAAGCATGGGACCATGTTTCTGTTGCATACTTTGGGAATGGTTCCCAGTGTGCCATCTTTGCATAGCGGTCAGAATTCTTCCTCTTTCATCATGAAAAATGTGAATCTCACAGAAGCACTGATATATATATTGAATGTCAGAATAATTGGATTGGATTGCCTGACATCAATTGATAATAAGTGATGCCAATTTTAGTCCTTTCCTATGAGGAAATAAACTCGAGGGATTGAGTTTAAGAGCGGGGAGTATATGCTGCAACTATACAGGGTACTGGTGCGGCCACATCTGGAGTACTGTGTGCAGTTCTGGTCTCCGTACTTGAGGAAGGATATACTGGCTTTAGAGGCAGTGCAGAGGAGGTTCACCAGTTTGATTCCAGAGATGAAGGGATTAGACTATGAGGAGAGATTGAGTCACCTGGAACTGAACTCACTGGAATTCAGAAGGATGAAAGGAGATCTTATAGAAACATATAAAGTTATGAAAGGGATAGACAAAGGAAAGTTATTTTCACTGGTAGGTGAAACAGGGACATAGATAAAGGGGAGTAGATTTAGATAAGGTGGTACTGGTTTTCCCAGTGAGTGGTGAATCTGTGGAATTCTCTGCACAATGTAGCAGCAGAGGCCACTTCAGTAAATATACTTAAGACAAGGTTGGATAAATTTTTACATAGTAGGGGGATTAAGGTCAATGGGGAAAATGCAGGTAGGTGGAGATGAGTCTGTGGCCAGATCAGCCATGATCTTACTGAATAGCAGAGCAGGCTTGAGGGACGAGATGGCCGACTCCTGCTCCTGCTCCTATTTCTTATGCAAAGGGATATTGTACACTTCGTTTATCCAGCTGATTCAGATTGACTTCCAGAAAGCTCAGTGTCCTCCTGAAATCCTTGTAGGTGATGACTTCCACAATTGGCAGTCCTGGCACCAGGGAGCTGAGTTAGCATACCTGGACTGCTCAATTGGAATATCAGCTCCAAGGCTCAGAGGTCAAAGTCAAAGGCAAGTTTTCTGTTATATGTGCAAGTACTTCTGAGACCCAGAGAGGGTCAACAAACTGAATGTGGCACTTTTTTTGCAATTAAAATTGAGGAAGACCTCTAAACTAAAGATGGTGGCATAGGACATAGAACTGAGAAGATTATATCAGAGTACATGGCCTTCAGCCCACAATGTTCTGAGAGTCTTTTACCCTATACTGAAATCAATCTGACACTTTCCTCTGGCATAGCCCTCTACCATTCTATCACCCATGTGCCTATCCAAGAGTTTCTTAAATGCCCCTAATGTATCTGCCCCTACCACCACCCCTGACATTGTTCCATGCACCGACCATGTTCTGTGTAAAGAACTTACCTCTGACATCCCCCCGATACTTTCGTTCAATCACCTTTAAATTATATCCCCTTGTACTAACTATTTCCGTCCTGGGAAAAAGTCTCTATCCATGCCTCTTGTTGTTTTGTACATATCTATCAAGTCACCTCTCATCCGCCTTTGCTCCAAAGATAAAAGCTTAGCTCTCTCAACCTATCCTCATATGCCATGCCCTTAGACACTCAGCTAAACAGCAGTATCTGAGTCAGTTGCATATCAAGCTGATAACAAATGGTGCACTTAGTTGATAGGGATGCCTTTTTACAAATACACAGCCCTCTTTACAGATTGTACTTTCAAGATCTTTCTCAACTGGTACACCATGTCTGGCAATAAAGCAAAGGTTTCTGGCTAGGTAGGGACAAAATAATTTTAAAGCCACAACTTGCATTTTCTCTCAGACATAGCTGAGGGGAGAGGTGTAGGGAGGAGTAATCCTTTTGCTGACCAGTGCCAGGAAACAAAAGGATGGTTGACTGCTTCTGAGAAGGCAGCTGATTGAGAGTCCTGATGCAGAAAACAATGGCATTTCCTTTCTTCTCATTGACATTGTTCTACCCGTTGTGCTTTTCTAGCAGCTTGTTTGTTGATCTGAATCCAGCCTCTGCAGTGCCCAAGTAAAAAAGTCAAAATGATGAGTGAGGAAGGCCCACGTCCCATCATGCAGCACTTTATGGCTGTTGTTGATTCTCAACTTCTGAGGCTTGATGACAGTGTCCAGCAACGTGACTAGGACAGCAAGAAGGAAATAGAGTTCTAGAAGTTCAGTCATGTAGTTATACAGCTTAAGAACAGGCCTTTGGGGCCAACTTGCCCAAGCAGAGCAAGTCCAATTTGCCATATCACTCAAAACATCTTCTATCCATATACCTGTCTGAATGGCCTTCAAAAATAGCAAAAGTATTGCCAAGGACATTGTGAGATTTGGGAGCAAAGCTTATTGACTTAGACTCTAAATCAGCTAGGCTGTCCTGGACAATGGAGATAACCGGACAAATGCAGTGGGCCAGGCTGAACAGATGGGTCTGGCTGGCTGATGCTCATTGAAAGGAATTTGGCTTCGAAGCAAAATGGTTCCTGGAACACATTGAAGTATGTTACAAAGAAGAGCCAGTGTGCTGAAGGCCAGGATTTAATGGTCAGAATGCAGGGGAGTCAACCTCTTTTGGTTGTTAGACTATTTAGAATAGTTAGACTATTAACTAGAGGCTAGTTTCTCTCTGCAGGACCAGTCTGGGTGCAATCTCCCAATGGCTTGCAAACAGCTGACTCAGGAACTACACTGTCATTAGAGGATTGGCCTTGTAGAAACATTGAATCATGCAAACAATAGCTCAATGAGTCATTGAATTGGGTGGGTAACCATTTCCCAGAAAAAGAATACCACAGAAGTGAAACATTATGGAATCAAAGAATAGATAGAAGAATATTAATGTCATTGAATCACTGGACAGGAATCAGAGAATCATGGGATCTGAATAGGAGAGCAATGGAATTGTGTAGAAGCTCGTGATTCTGCAGTTAAAGCAGCCAGAACCCCAGGAATCAAGATCATAGGAATATAATCAAAATAACAAAATGATAAAATCATAGAAACATCCAAGGGAATCACAGAAATGCAAGATAATGGAAATGCAGAATCCTGGAGGAGGGGCGGGCAGATTGCATCTTCTTACCACTGGGATCTGGCCGATAAAGGGTCATTGTTAGATCTGAGACTTGAATGTTTTTGCTGCGTTTTTAATGAATTGAATTTTAAGTGGTGAATTAACATTTCTATTTCAGAAGTTCTTATCCTTCAGTCAAGGAAGGCAAAATAATGACATGCATATATCACTTTCAGTGGCAATTAAAAGGGTTTTGTATCTTCCCTGAGAATGCCTTTACTGGCATCCTGAGAAGGAAATGACAGTCATTGCAAACAAAGTTCCCTCCTGATTCACGAAGTTCATTAGCTGTTGCAGTGAGAGAAACTTCCTGAATTGATACAAGCCATTAGCATGTGCAGAAGAGACGGTCCTGCTGATATCTGAACACATCATTGGTGGACGTGTACGGATAATGGGACACATGGCACCCAAAAGTACATATTTAAGTGGCTACTCTGCATCAGCTTTTCTGCTCACGGGATTGGGAGCATCACCATGATTTTATTGGAGGTCTGGTTTCTCTTGGCAGTCATTTTAAGTTGCTGGATGTGTGCTACAGAGCAACCAGTGAAATTGCTGGAAGTTTTTCAAATCTTTCTCCCATCTCACTCATCAGTAACTTGGCCTTACCAGATGCCTGTGGTAATGAATTCCACAAATTCACCACCCTTTGGCTAAAGAAATTCTTCCTCATCTCCATCGAAAAGGACATCCCTCTGTTCTGAGGCTGTGTCTCTGGTCTTAGAGCCTCCCACCATCTTCTCTATATCCACTCTATCAAGACCTTTCACCAGTCAATAGATTTCAATGAGGTCATCCCTCATTCTTCTGAATTCCAGTGAATCAGGCCCAGAGCCATCACACGCTCTTCATACGACAAGCGTTCAAATCCTGGAATCATTTTTGTGAATCTCATTTGAACCCTCTCCAGTTTCAGCACATCCTGTCTAAGATAAGGGGCCCAAAACTGCTCACAATACTCCAAGTGAGGCCTCACCAGTGCTTTATAGAAGTTCAACATTACACCCTTATTTTTATATTCTAATCTTCTTGAAATGAATGCTAACATTGCACTTTCCTTCCTCACCACAGATTCAAACTACAAATTAACCTTAGGGAATCCTGCCAAGGACTCCAAATCCTTTTGCACCTCAGATTTTTGTATTTTCTCTCCACTTAGAAAATAGTCATTTCTTCTACCAAAGTGCATGACAATACACTTCCCAACACTGTATTCCATCTCCCACTTCTTTTCCCATTCTCCTAATCTGTATAAGTCCTTCTATAACCTCTCTATTTCCTCAAAACTACCTGCCCCTCCACCTGTCTTCATATTGTCTGCAAACTTTGCAGCAAAACCATCAATTCCATCATCCAAATCACTGCCATATAACGTAAAATAAAATTGTTTCCATCACAGTCCCTTGTGGAGCACTACTATGCACTGGCAGCCAACCAGAAAAGGCTCCTTTTATTCTCACTCTTTGCCTGCTGCAAATCAGCCACTGCTTTAACCATGCTAGTATCTTTCCTGAAATATCATGGGTTCATAACATAAGCAGCCTCATGTGTGGCATTTTGTCAGAGACCTTATGAAAATCCACATACGTAACATCAACTGATTCTTCTTTGTCTATCCTACTTGTTATTTCCTCAAAGAATTCCAACAGATTCGTCAGGCAAGATTTTCCCATGAAGAAACTATGTTGACTATGGCCTATTTTATCATGTGCCTCAAAATATCCTGATACTACATTCTTAACAATCGATTGCAGATCTTCCCAACCACTGAGGTCAGACCTATAATTTCCTTCTGCCTCTCTCCCTTCTTAAAAAATGGAGTGACATTTGCAATTTTCCAGTCTTCTAGAACCATTTTAGAATCTGGTGATTCTTGGAAATCATTGCTAATGCCTCCACAATCTCTTTAGCCACCTCTTTCAGAACCCTGGGTTGTAAACCATTTGGTCCAAGTGACTTAGCTACCTTCAGACCTTTCAGTTTCCCAAGAACCTTCTCCCTAGTACTGATAACTTCACACACTTCATGAACCCTGACACCTTGAACTTCTATCATACTGCTAGTGTCTTCCACAGTGAAGACTGATGCAAAATCTCATTCAGTTTGTCTGCCATTTCCTTGTCCCCCATTACTACCTTTAATATACTTAAAACAGCTGACAGTGTGTCAGCCTTTATGAGGTGTTGTTTGTGGGGTTTGTTCAGTTCTCTCAATTTTAATTGAGTCTTTTCTAACCTGCCCACAGTCTTCTTTGTGTCTGGCTCATACCGTAAAACATAGGAGCAGAGTTAGGCCATTTGGCCCACAGAGTCAGCTCTGCCATTCCATCATGGCTATTTTTTTTTATCCCTCTCAACCCCATTCTTCAGCCTTCCCTCCATAATCTTTGACATCCTGACTAATCAAGAACCTATCAAACTCCGCTTTAAAGAAATGCAATGATTTGGCCTCCACAGCCATCGATGGCAAAGAATTCCACAGATTCACCACCCTCTGGCTAAAGAAATTCCTCCTCGTTTCTGTTCTAAATGGAAGTCCCTCTATTCTGAGGCTGTGCCCTCTGTTCCTAGATTCCCCCACGTAAACATCCTCTCCACATCCCAACTACATCTAGGCCTTTCCAGATTCTATATGTTTCAATGACCTTCCCCCTGATTCTTCAAAACTCCATCAAGCACAGGCCCAGAGCTATCAAATGCTCCTCATACATTAACCCTTTTATTACTGAAATCATTTTGATTGGACCTTCTCCAATGCCAGCACATCATTTCTTAGATAAGAGTCTCAAAAGTGCTCACAATAGTCCAAGAGCAGTTTGATCAATGCCTTATAAAGCCTTAGTATTACACCTTTGCTCATATACTCTTGAAATGAATGCTAATATTGCAATTTCCTTCTGTATTACTGACTCAATCAACGGGTTAAACATTAGGGAATCCTGCACAATGATTCCCAAGCCCCTTTGCCCTGGTTCTTGAATTTTCTTCCTGCTTTGAAAGTAGTCCACACCTCTATTCCTTCTACCAAAGTGCATGGCCATACACTTGCCTTTACTATATTCCATCTCCCACTTCTTTGCTCATTAGATCTGCAGCCTCCCTGCTTCCACAGCACTATTTGCCCCTCCACCTAACTTTGTATTGTCTGCAAAAGTGGTCACAAAGCCATCATCAGTGTCATCCAAATTGCTGATAAATAACATGAAAAGAAGCAGACCCAACATAAACCCTTGTAGAACACAACTAGTCACTGCAACCAAAAAAAAAGGCCCTCTTTATTCCCTCTCTTCGCATCCTGCCAGTGAGACCATCTTCTATCCATGCTTATATCTTTCATGTAATACCATGGGCCCTTCCCTTGTTAAGTAGTAACATGTGTGGCACCTTGTCAAAAGCTTTCTGAAAATCCAAGTAAACAACATCCACTGACTCTCCTTTGTTTATCCTGCCTGTTATTTCCTCAAGGAATTCCAACAGATTTGTCAGGCAGGTTTTTCTCTTAAGGAAACAATGCTAACTTTAGACTCCGACATCTTCCTAACCATTGAAGTCAGGCTGATCGACCTATAATCTCCTTTCTTCTGCCTCCCCGCTTTCTTAAATAGTGGAGTGATATCTGCATTTTTCCAATCCTCCAGAACCATTTCAGAATCTAGTGATTCTTGAAAGATCATTGCTAATGCTTCAGTTACCTCTTTCAGAACCCTGTGGTGTGGACATCAGGTCCAGGTGACTTATCTACCTTCAGACCTTTCATCTTCCCAAGCACCTTCTCCTTAGTAATTCCCATTACTTCTGCCCCCTGACTCTCTTGAATTTCTGGCATATTGTTAATGACATCTACAATGAAGACAGATGCAGAATTCTTATTAAGTTTGTCTTCCATTCCCTTGTCCCCTATTACTACCTCTCCAGTGTCATCTCCCAGAGGTCGGTTATCTACTCTTGCCTTTCTTTTACTCTTTATATATCTGAAACAAAGACTTCTGGTATCCTTTTTTATATTATTGGCTAGCTTACTTTTCATCTTAGCATTTCCCTTTTTATATGCCTTTCTATCTGTCATGGGTGATTGATAAGTTCATGGCCTATGGTAGAAGGAGATGAGTTATACAGCTCTCATTACATGCGCATGCAGGTCAACGAGTGATTATGCAGAAAGTTTGAAGTTAATAACTCATCAGAAGTGATTGATAGGTTTATGGCCTAAGGTAGAAGGAGATGAGTTATTAACTTCAAACTTTCTGCATAATCACTCGAAGAGTTGACCTGCATGCGCATGTAATGAGAGCTGTATAACTCATCTCCTTCTACCTTAGGCCACAAATTTATCAATCACCCCTCATATGTCTTTAATTAGAAACCTGAATGAAATGAATGGGAAAATATGCTAGATGATGATAGTCAGAAGATAGTCAGCATGGCTTTGTGTGTGGAAGGTCATGTCTAACCAATCTTATAGAGATTTATGAGGAAGTTAGCGGGAAAGTTAATGAAGACAAGGTAGTGGATGTAGTCTTTAATGAAGACAAGGTAGTGGACATAGACTTTAGTAAAGTATCTGACAAGGTCCCACATGGTTCAGTCGTTCGGCATTCAATACGATCTAGTAAATTGGATTAGACATTGGTTTTGTGGGAGAAGCCAGGGAGTGGAAGTAGATGGTTATTTCTCTAACTGGAGGCTTGTGATGAGTGGAGTGTTACAGGGATCGATGCTGGCTTGTCATCTAGATCAACGATTGGAATAATAATGTGATTAACTGGAACAGCAAATTTATGGATGACAGCAAGACTGGGGATGTAGTGGACAAGAAGGAAAGCTATCATGGCTTGCAGTGGGACTGGACCGGCTGGACAAATAGACTGAAAAATGGCAGGTGGAATTTAATGCAGACAAGTGCAAGGTTTTGCACTTTGGTAGTACTAATCAGGGTAGCTCTTATGCAGTGAATGGTAGAAAACTGAGGAGTGTGGTAGAACAGAGGGATCTGGGAATACAGGTCCATAATTCATTGAAAGTGGTGTCACAGGTAGATAGAGTCAGAAAGAAAGCTTTTGGTACATTGGCCCTCAGAAATCAAAGTACTGAGTACAGGAGTCGGGATGTTATGTTGATGTTGTATAAGACAACATTGTGTGCAGTTTTGGACACCCACCTACAGAAAAGATGTAAATAAGGTTGAAAGAATACAGAGAAAATTTTCAAGAATGTTAGTCAGTCTGGAGGTCTTGAGTTATAAGGAAAGATTGAATAAATTAGGACTTTATTTCTTGGAACATAGAAGATTGAGAAGAGATCTGATAGAGGTATTAGAAGTTGTTGTACATCTCAGGAAATGATGGTGTAACACGGTTTCTGATGGGTCTTGGGGGTATTTGGACTTTCTGGAGTGGCTGTCCAGCCGCACTCTGGAGCGCCAGTCTCTTTCACCGTGGCCGCAGGTGAAGGAGGAAGGTGCTCTGGTTGATGTATCTCTGGCTCCCTTGTAGATGAGAATGTTGGTCCTTGCTATCTCAGCACGTTGTACACCGCCTTTGACAGTGGCCTGCATGCTATCTGGTCTTCAGCTGTTTCCTCCCAAGCACTGAGGTTGAAGTCTGCCAACTTCCTGCCGCATTTGCAGACATCCCTGTAGCAGTGACATGGTCTTTCTCGTGGACAGTGACCCTCACTCAGTTCGCCATGCAGCATGACCTTGGGAATGGGTCCCTAATCCATCTGTTTGACCTGGCCTAACCATCTGAGGCATCTGTGGCTGAGCAGTGTGTGGATGCTGGAGGTGTCAGCCCACTGCAGAACCTCTGTATTGATTCTTTCCTGCCAGGAGATATACAAAATGAACCTGAGCCAGCATAGGTGGAACAAGTTTGGCCTCTTCTCTTGGCTGATGCATGGTGTCCAAGCCTCACTGGTGTAGAGGGGTGTGCTGAGCCTGGTCTTCCTTGTCCACTGTCTATTGGCCCATACTCTCTTGTTCAGTCTGGGCATGACAGCTGCAGCTTTAGCAACCCTGCTGGTCACCTCCACTTCAAAGGACAGGGAACTGCTGATGGCTGATCCAAGATAGGTGAAGGAGTTGACATCAATGATGATGTTCGGGGGGGTTCTGCATACAGGGCCATGACATTTGTCTTCTCCAGACTGATGGGTAATCCAAACTCCTTGCAGGCATGATCGAACGGTTAATCAGTTGTTGAAGTCCGCATTTGGTGTGTGATGTCAATGTTGCGTCATCTGCAAACAGCATCTTCCGGACGAGAACTGTCCTAACTTTGGTCTTGGAGAGCAAGCAAGCGATGTTGAACAGCTTTTGTGTGAAGATAGATGCCTTCGGAGCAGTCTGCGAAAGCACAGTGAAAGAGCATGGAGAAGAAGATTCCAGAGAGGGTGGGTACTGGGACACACTTCACCTTGTTTCACTTGCTGCTGATAGGAAAGGCATTTTTTCATTGAAGCTGACAGAGCTGTGCATATCGTTATGGAAGGATGAAATGATACTGTGCAGTCTTGGGGGAGTTTAGCAGGAGTTTGCAGAGTCCGTTTCTGCTGACGAGCTCGAACGCCTTGGTCAGATCAATGAAGGCTATGTACAGTGGCTTCTGCTGTTCCCGACATTTCTCCTGCAGTCGGCACAGTGAGAATATCATGTCCACTGTAGACCAGCCTGCTCTGAATCCACACTGGGACCCTGGGAGATTCTGGATGCAAGGCTCTGAAGTCATGCCAAGAAGACTTGGGTGAACATTTTCTCCACAGTACTAAGGAGAGAGATGCCATGGTAGTTGTTACATTCACTACAATTGCCCTTGTTTTTGCAAAGTATTACAATGTTGGCATCTTGCATGTCTTGGGGACGTGGCCTTTCTCCCAATAAAGACACAGAAGCTTGTGTAGGTAGTGCAGCAAGGCAGATTTCCCACTCTTCAAGATATGAGGAGTATAGATGGGGTAAATACAAGCAGGCTTTTTCATGTGAGGTTAGGTGGGACTATAACTAGAGGTCATGAGTTAAGGGTGAAAGGTGACAAGTTTAAGAGAAACGAGGGGAAACTTCACTCAGACGGTTGTGAGAATGTGGAATGAGCTGGCAGCTCAAGTGGTGCACGCAAGCTCAATTTTGACATTTGGATAGGTACACAGATGGTAGAGGTATGTAGGGCTATGGTCGGTGCTGGTCGATGGAAGTAGGCGGTTTAAATATATTTTCACAGACTAAATGAGCTGAAGTCCCTGTTTCTGTGCTGTACTTTTTTAATACTCTGTAACTCTATGACTCTCTGATGCAAACAAGCTCTATGATCCAAAAGAGTTTAGCCTGTGGGTGGGTCGGTAGGAGGGAGGGGTAGTGGTGCGGCATGTAAATTTTTATCTCTGCTCCTGCTTGACTACACACACAACACCGTTCACATCCTGCAGGGTGGCCTTCTGAGCCCTGCTCCACAGCCACCCCCAGGTAAATGTTTACACAGTGATCAGGTGGGTGTGACCCAGCAGAATACCCTGCAATAGGTTGCAGCAGCTAATGATTATGATTACTTTGTTAAAGATAATTACATGTTAATAGTAAATCATTCCAATTGCAAAGTTTTCCATATCAAAATCTTTATTAGAAGGGGATTAATATGGAAACCCTAGAATGGCCCGTGTTGTATTATAGATTAAAACAGTTATGAGTATCACAAACGAACTGTAGATTGGAAAGGGCTATCTGCAGTAAGGCCAATCAGAAATTATGCAGCAGCAGGCTGGTTTGTTTGCCTTCCACTGACCCGTACACGTTTATATTATATTTATAAAATGTGACACGAAGGCTACAGTACCTGCAGCGGAGTCATCTACCAGAAACGACTAAACCGCAGAGAGGCGACAATGCATGAAGCCTACCACTGCATCACTCTCTACCACCACGGCTTCCATTAAATCCATGATACCTAGCATATTCTGAAAGGAAGTTCAATTCACTTTTCTAACTGAACACACACGCCACATATAATTTGCATATATAATAGCTTTAAAAAAATAATTGTCTAAAAGTTAAATTTTTTAAAAGTACTACCTAAAAACCTAGTTTTATTTTTACATTTTATAGTGATAGTTTTCTCGCGAGGTTATACTGTTATAATTCTTTGAAATTCACTTATTTTCGATAGAGCTTGCTCACACAATAGTATTGTTATTACTGTTCATATATGTCAGCATTTATTATCTTCCCCATGGTTTTGTGTCATTTCCATGGTACTAAAGGATGACTAATTTGTATGACTTCACTTTCAGATGGAAGCATGCTGCCATGTAAAATGAGGAAGCACTTGGAGTCAGCATATATGAACAAGGAAGGTAAGACACTGGATTACTTCAAAAAGCTATGTGATAATTTTCAGTCAAGGCTGACAGTAAAACAAATGCTTATTGAAAAAGCAGCTAAGATAGGTAAAGGCTTACTTGCATCCTATGAGATTTCAAACTTAATTGCAAAAGCTGGCAAGCTGCATAATATAGGTGAATTATTGATTGTGTCTGCAATTTCTGTTGTAAATTCTACTGTTATGAATCAGCACGTATGAAACTATTCAAGCCATCTCCTTGAGCAACTTATCAGTATGAAGGGGTATTGATGAAATGTCAGATGATGTAAAAAACAACTAGTTGCACATCTGCAAGTTTAGAAGTTTGCTCTGCAAATCGATGAAAGTACATTAAATGATAATGAAGCCCTTCTGAGGACATACTGTTTAATATGTTAGTTTTCTGAATGATGATCAGGCCAGTGAGGACATGTTTTTTGTCCAAAAGCTTAAGACAGATAATAAATAAAGTATTCTATTCTGAGCTTCGAAATAGTTTTTTTTCATATACACCTGTAACACAATTTAACATATAATACTACCTATAACCATGAATATTGACTGTATAGTCGACCAAGAGAATCTTTAGCAACTAACACAGACTATGGAGAGTGGAGACCAGAGGGAAAGGAAAGTCACAAGTGGGCCATGAGCAGAAAAATATTGAGAACCATTGGGTTAATTGATTATTGTAAATGGTCCTGTGATTAGGTTAGGGTTAAATCGGGGTTACTGGGTGTAGTAGCATGAAAGGCCAGAAGGGCCTGTCCTGCTCCATATCTCCAAATAAAATAAAAATACAGTAACTTCCCCCCTTTCAGTCTATTTCCTCGGCCCATGAAGCTATTGTGGAGTAGATGGATCCCACGGTTATCCCCAAATCGCAAACCACCTGGTGGGCTGAGTTCAGTCCTTCCTTGAACATTTTCAGGAAAACTGGATCATCCTTCCCTGGATTTTCCAGGCATGAGTATTTCTCAAAAGCCCAGTGTTTGTACTCTGCATGGTCCAGGGCAGGTTCTTCAGCCTTCTGATGTTTCAACAGTTTCAGAGGTACATTTAACATAGATAAATGTGTACAACATACCTCCTGAAATGGTTTTTCTTCGCAAACATCCACAAAAGCAGAGGAGTGCCTCAAAGAATGAATGACAGTTAAATATTAGAACCCCAAAGCCCTCACCAAACCCCCACTTCCACGCGCAAGTGGCAGCAAGCAATGATCCCCCTCCCCCCACTGGCAAAAGAATGGACCAGCACCCGCTACCGAGCTCTCAAGCGTGCAGCAAAGACACAGACTTGCAATACTCCAAAGAATACTTGTTCACCCTGTATTCGATTTACCTCAGGTTCTCTCTCTCCCTAATAAGGGAGAAAGAGATGTCTCTGTTTTCACAGTGAGAGGGGAGACATAACAAGCAACTCGCTGGTTTATCATGTTATAACTCCATTTTGCTTTTTCTGAGCTCTGTGCCCAAAGATCTCAGGTCTCTGGGCACACAGCCAAAGATCTTCCAGGTCCCACGACACATTGGTCCGGGACACTAACCTTCGATTCACCCATCTCCAGAGGCCTGAGACTCTAGGTCTTCAAAGGTGAACCGAACTCTTAGACCGCATCCTTGGCATGTCGGATAATTGCCAGTTGTGAAAGCCCAAGAGCAGGTCCCATTCCCGCAAAGAACTGAAGTCAGTGTGTAACTCCAGGTCAGGGTCTTCTAAAGAACTCTGAAAGGGAAAAATAGAGATATTAAAGATAGAAATAGAGTTGTTTCCGAAGATGCAAGCAAAGGAGTCACCATTTAGCACCATCTTGACTGAGCTCCACCCTCCAAACAAGTGACATTATCATTCCCAAGGAGACTAGTACACTGATGATTAGGAAGCTAGTACCATGATAGAGCTGACTAATTTTTACAATTTTCTGTAACTTACTTCAATCTTGTGCTGTTGCCTTCCTGCCTCCTCCCTCCCAATACCAGATGGTGATGCAGCAAGGCAGAATGCTCTCTACAATACATCTGTTGACATTTTCCAGTGTTTTAGGCGACAAGCTCCTAATGAAATACAGCCGCTGTCTTGCCTTCTTTATAGCTGCATCAATATGTTGCGAGCAGTTTAGACCCTCAGAGTTATTGACACCCAAGAACCTGAAATTGCTCACTCACTCCACAACTTATCCCTCTTTGTGGATTGGTTTGTGTTTCTTCAACTTACTCTTCCTGAAGTCCACAATCAGCTCTTTGGTCTTGCTAGCGTTAAGTGCAGACTGTTGCTATACCACCACTCCTCTAGCTGGTCGATCCCACTCCTGTACGCCCACTCGTCGCCATCTGAGACTCTGCCAACAATGGTTGTATCATTAGTAGCTTTACAGATGGGATTTGAGCTATGCCTAGCCACACAGTCATGGTTGCTGTTTTATCCCACTTTCTCTTGGATTGGCTTTGCCACCACTGCCAATGTTCCTCCGAGCTCCAAGTCTTAACCTACCTGGCTTTGTCTATTCCCTTCAACCTTCTCAAATGTATAGAGTAAATACTTACTAAGTTCTTCCTCTTCATAATTAAACCCTTGATGTTGTTGCATCCCTTTTATATGGAAGATTTAATATTCCTGCACTATCATCTCTCTTGGGTCTTGATTCTCCATGTTTTCCCACACACAGTCAGAAACACTGTAACAAACAATGCACTGCCTTGTGGTTTCCTGATCACGTGTACATGCACCCTCTGTTCTCTAAACCGTAACTTCCACACAACCCAAATGTTCTCAGTAGTCAGGCTACACTTACAAAGTTGCCCACCGACCAAGAATACATGCACCCCTCAGCCGAGTGGCATGGTCAGTGACCACTTTTTGCAACTGGTGGCCCTGTCTCCCTGTCTCAACTAACTATCCAGTGCTGTTTAGTAGCTGATTCCACACACACACACTCCACTACATCTTCACATCTACCTCTCCAGCTCTCTGACAAGTTATTTGATACTTGGTGACTCAATAGACATTGACTTAAGCAGAACTAAGCATGGGCTGTTGTGATCAGAAATATTCAACCTTCTTAGATTGTTGAGGTTGCTGGTCATGTAATTGGGTCACAAACCTATCCCACATGAGCCCCAGAGAGACACTGGAGCTGGTGATATACGTCTTTATTCTTCACAACAAGCAGGCATTCTCATGGAGATACCCTCAAGAGACTCTCACAAACTCAAAAATACATCAGATTTTTATATACTTAACAGTAGGTGATTCAATATAATTTCAATGGTTACAATGTCATTGTTCAATTCAATAATTTGGGTTAACAAATGATTGCTTTGAGGTAGAAGCACATTGTAATTGATACAACACCCCTCGAGTTTCAAATATTTTTGCTGCATTACACAGATACTCTAAAAACTTCTGATGACAGAGCCAGATGTTGCCTACATTACTGTAGCCAATTAACATATCCCCACTGTTTAAATGTTTGGCTGCAAACATCTCATGGTCACCATTTTGCAAACCGTATCTCATATGGGCAGCATCGTTTATTTACAAAAGTGTGCTTTTAATTTTAGTTTACTGCCTATAATTTTTTCAGAACTGAAGACTGATTCTTTTTTGAATTAGTATCTTCTATATTCACAATACTTCCTAACATATTTTAACATATAGGGCACAATCATAGCCTAGTGGTTAACACAACACTATTACAGATAATGGCATTCCAGAGTTGAGAGTTTAATTCTGACGCCATTCTATAAGGAGTCTCTGTATGTCCTCCCTGTGAAATGTGTGGGCTCTCTCTCCAGTTCCTCCAGATTCTCTGCACGTACTGAGTAGATTAATTGGGCATTGTTACTTGTCCCACAATTATGTTAGGATTAATCAGGTTCGATAGACATTGCTGGGTCGGTGTGATTCAAAGGGCCAGTAGGGCCCGCTCCACACTGTATTGCTAAATAAATCAATACATAGAAATAGATTGTCTGTCACAGTTTTACACATTTCTAACCTTGTTCAGTACTTTCTGTTATCATAAGAAAGGGTCTGGTATCATAGATTCAACCCTCCTTTAGTTTCACCACCAACACTGAACACAGGGCCCCCCCCAGGGTTGCGTGCTCAGTCCACTGCTGTTCACTCTGCTGACCCATGACTGTGCTGCAACAGACTGGTGCAGAGCCAACAACCTGTCTCTGAATGTGACCAAAACAAAAGAGATGGTTGTTGACTTCAGGAGGGCATGGAGTGGCCACTCTCCACTGAACATCGATGGCTCCTCCATAGAGATCATTAAGAACACCAAATTTCTTGGTGTTCACCTGGCGCAGAATCTCACCTGGGCCCTCAACACCAGCTCCATAGCAAAGAAAGCCCAGCAGTGTTTCTACTTTCTGCGAAGGCTGAGAAAAGTCCATCTCTCACCCCACCATTGTCACCACATTCTACAGAGGTTGTATTGAGAGCATCCTGAGCAGCTGCATCACTGCCTGGTTTGGAAATTGCACCATCTCAGTTTGCAAGACCCTGCAGCAGATAGTGAGGTCAGTTGAGAAGATCATCAGGGTCTCTCTTCCCCCCATTACAGACATTTACACCACACACTGCATCCGCAAAGTGAACAGCATTATGAAGAACCCCACGCACCCCTCATACAAACTCTTCTCCCTCCTGCCATCTGGCAAAAGGCACCGAAGCATTCGGGCTCTCACGACCAGACTGTGTAATAGTTTCTTCCCCCAAGCCATCAAGACTCCTCAATACCCAGAGCCTAGACTGACACCAACCTACTGCCCTCTACTGTGCCTATTGTCTTTATTGTACAGCCTATTATTTATTGAACTGCCTGCACTGTTTTGTGCACTTTATGCAGCTCTGTGTGGGTCTGTAATCTAGTGTAGTTTCTGTGTCGTTTTATGTCGTTTCAGTGTAGTTTTTGTATTGTTTTATGTAGCACCATGGTCCTGAAAAACATTGTCTTGTTTTTACTGTGTACTGTACCAGCAGTTATGGTCAAAATGACAATAAAAAGTGACTTGACTTGACTTGACAGTATCTGTGAAGTTCATTAAAATGCTGTGTAACATTTGCCAATTTAATCTAACATTAATTCCTGATTAACATTACCCAATCTGACAAATGGAATCCAGCGTAAGCTCTCTTTTATCTGATACCTTATCCATCTGAAAGTTTTAAATTCAAGCTCAAGAAGCAGCCTTGCATTTAAATATTTACAGAAGGAATACTGAAAAATAAATGCATTCTGTCATAATATTTTCCTTCCAGACTTTTATTTCTCAACCTCATCTTCCGTATGGCTCAGTTTTAGTTAGTCATAACATTCATTCTTCTTGACACAAACACGAACACTTTGGATTTCAAACATTATGCAGTGAATAACTGCTGTGTCTAAACTTCTTAAAGATGTTATTTAAATTATTTAAATTCTGAAAACATCGATGTACTGTAAATAAAACACATTGCTGAAGAACCTCTGTAGGTCAGGCAGCATCTTTGTAGTGGAAGAAACAGTCAATATTTTGGGGAGAGACCCTTCATCAGGACTGGAACAGAAGGGGAAAGTGGCTAGAATAAGAATGTGGGGAGAGAGGAAGGAATAATCACTGACAGATGATGGGTGAAACGTGGCTGAAGGGGGTACATGGGTGGGTGCAAGAGGGAAGAAGCTGGGAGGTGATATGTGGAAGAGGTAAAAGGGCTGAAGAAGGCCGATGGACCATGGTAGAGATTAGTGGAGGAGTGCCACCAGATGGAGTTGATAGGCAGGTAAGGAGAAACAAAGGGGCAAGAGGGGAACCAGACAGAAGAATGGAAAAGAGAGAAGGGGAAGGGGAATTAATTACACTTAGTGACCTCATTTGGTACACCTGCACAGCTACTCATTAATGCAAATATCTACTCTGCCAATTGTAGCAACAATTAAATGCATAAAAGCATGCAGACATGGTCAAAAGGTTTAGTTGTTCAGACCAAACATCAGAATGGGGAAGAAAGGTGATCTAAGTGACTTTGATTGTGGAATTATTATTGGTGCCAGATGGGGTGATCTAAGTATCTCAGAAACTGCTGATATACTGATACTGGGAGACCTCTAGTGTTCACAAAGAATTATTCAAAAACCAAAAAAAATCCAGTGAGTGGCGGGTGTGTTGGTGAAAATACTTTGTTTATGAGGGAAGTCAGGGAAGAATGGGCAGATTGGTTCAAGCTGACGGGAAGGTGACAGCAACTCAAATAACCATGCATTTCAACAGTGCTGTGCAGAAGAGCATCTCAGAATGCACAACACATTGAACCTTGAAG